>NC_092206.1:2495412-2536879 GCF_043381705.1 Parasteatoda tepidariorum | reverse complement strand
TATATCTAAAGTAAAGAATAGAATTTAAAGTCTTAACTCTATATGCATCTTTTTCCAAAATGGGGTAAAATGTGTGTTTTGGTAAATGCTGCCTAATATTTATAATAAAATTACTTTATCAAATCAATCAAATATTATAAATGACAATCATTAAGAAAATAATAAGTTATAATTCTTTTATAGCATGACGTAATATTAAAGTGAAAAATTTTCTTTTTTAAATTTTGTTTTCTAATTCAAATTTAGAAAAAGATTAGGATATGAATGAAAAAAAATCAGGCATAACAGACATAGAAGTTATTCGCATTATTGATACTAAAATAATCTAATATATTACTTTTGTCCGGATTACCCTTAATTTTAAAAATAAAATTCCTTGCGTTTTCCATTATAATTTCAAAAAATATTTAGATTAATTTTTTGCAGTACATAGTAATCATCAGATATATGTATACATTCAACCGTCAATTAAAGTTACTTTTTTTTATGGAAAATATGTCATCACTTTTTAAAAAATAAAATTTCAATAGGTGAAGGTTCAACAGGAAGAGATTTAAAATAAACTATAAATCTTAAGATAGAGATCGAAATAATATATTAAGAAAAAGACAAATAAGATTAGATAAATAGTAAAATTTGCACAAAAACTGGAAAAAGAATCAGTTAAGTAGTCAGTCATCAGATTTTACCAGTTATTAAGAAAATGTTATTATTTAATACAGAAAACTTAATACTATGAAGAAAGAAAAAATATTATGCTGCAAATATTTATATTACAGTATTTTAAATAATTTAACAATATTTTAAATAATTTAAAAAAATGCAAATATGTCACAGTAGATTTCTTCCATGGGATAATAAAGTAAATGTTTATCTTAATTATTTTTAAGAAGACATTTTAAGCAAATGCTTTTGTAGATTGAGTTATGCGTTATTTATTTTTAAAAAAAATTAAATTAAAAAGTGTTTGAAAAAACATATTTCAGTAACATTAAAGTAATTTCCTAATTTTGTTAAAAATTTAATCCTAAATTTTACCCTTAATATAAAGACTTGAGATGTTCTTGCCTTTTATCTTGACCTTTCTTCCGAAAGATTTTTTCTTCCAGCATTTCCTTCCATGCAAAAAAGCAAAATATAACATAAATAAAAAGCAATTATGAAGCAACAAAAGCGAACTTAGAAATACAGTTTTCCCAGTTAATTGATTTTGTAAAATATTCGAAAAAATTTAGAACTGAAAGCAAATGTGAGACGATTTTTAGATTGTTAACCGTTTTTGATTAGAGAAACTCTGATCAGAAAATTATTACAATTTAATTATACGATAAACTAATAAAAAATTAAAAAATTTTAATATTTTTATTATACTTTTTAGTGGTCAGAAACATATTTAAAGAAAACTTCTTAGCTCTGATCAGAAGTTTTATTTGTAAACAACAGGTGAAACGTGCCGTCAATACATAGTCCTGGTAAAAAAATGACTACCGATTTTTCTATTAAATTAAATAAAGTAATTAAACTAAGAAAGTAAAATTATTTAAATAATTATTATATTAATAACTTATTAAAAAAATAAAGAATAAAAGTGCACTGAAAATATAACATGAGCTAATGAATAAAAGTTTGTCCTTAGGCTGTTGGCTGTTGTGGATCTCATTGCTGCAATAAAACAGAAAGACCCCTTTTGAAGTTGACCATTTTCATCTTTTATCCTTCTTTTTTCAAATTTTTTGGCGACCATTGAATCTTTTGGCCTCTGGGGTATGAGTAACGACCACCTGGTTGAAGAGAATATTTCTTAGAATCGGGGGAGAGGGGTTTAAAGTGTTCGCTTTCCCCTCTCTTTTTCCCTTAACTTGAGGGAATGGAAACAAGGTCACTTAAGCGATTCTTTTTAAAAACATGTGTAATGTGATTTCAGACAGTATTATGTTGTCAAATTAAGACCAATATATATTTTTTAAATTATTAAAAACGATTTCTGGTGTTATAAAGGAAAAATAAATTAAATAACAGAAACATTTAGTTAACCACCAGCAATAAACGAACTTATTGTATTAAAACTTATCTGTATGCTGTACAGAAAAATAAAATCCTGTTTCATTATAAGATTAATATGTATTATTACTATATATTATTAACTCTTTCTGTTAAGAAATTGTTCCATGCGAAAATTAAAACAAGAAAACAGGCAGTCTCTGACTCCCCCCGCTTCCGATCACCTACCGGCGTAATTGTTTCTCTTAAATCCTTGTTTTATTTTTTCTTCCCTTAAAAAGCAATATTTTAAACTGAAACACAGAACATTTTGCTTTTAAAATGTACAAGTGAAGTAGCGTTACGTAAGAATGTTTTGTTAAAATGCTAACCGTAACGAATTTCGAGGACTACCTCAACTTGAAAATTATCATCTGCACTTTAACCTAAGGAATACAGATTGTGTAAGGAATACAGATTGTGTATTACAACAATAAAACAAGTAAAAATTACTGAGAAATTATTTTATTTGTTGACGAGAATTTTGACAGTTTAAACTGAGAACACTTTTTATCGTTAAGTTTATTTATTTTTAAAACTGTCAATATAACTGTTAAGATTTATATCTTGCAACATACGAATTCCTCTCTCTCTCTTTCGGTACTCTTAATTGACAATTCAGTGCGAGCTTACAAAATTAAAAAAAGACAAAGATCTCCTGACGAAAAAATAAATTTTCTACAAAAATGAATAAACAGTCAATATTTAAAATTTACCTGGAAAAAAACACGAATGAACACTTAAATTAGCATTAGCTTTCAAACAAATTGGGCTATTATTTCAAACAAAATAGGTATAATTGCGAAATTTATTATATTTAACTGTAAATAAACTAAGAATTAGTTACTAGATATCAGATATTTATAGAAAATTTTATTGAAAGATTGGTTTGAACTGTTTTCTAAAACAGAATTAATCCAAAAAAAGATTATTAAAATAAAAAATTTAAAAAAGTATGTGTTATTAAGAGAAAAAAATATACTATACAATTACAATTTTATTTGTTAATAAAATGATTAATGAAAGTTAAAGAATACTATTTGTTTAATAACATGAGAGAATTGTAATTGCACTATTCCAATCACTGGATACCCATTGATCTTTTTTTTTTCTTGGATAGATTTTTTATAATGTCATCATAAATTACAAAAGGTGTCTAAATTAATTTTTGTCCTTTTGTCAGTCAATGGGCTAAATTGATTTTTAATTCCAGCCTATATACGTTTCGTAGAACAATACGAAATTATTTTCTTTCTTCAGTATTAATATTTATTTATAATTGCTGCCAAAAAGGAGAACAATAGTTGTGTATAAGTTAACTATGAAAGGAATATAGAATTGCTTTAAAGTAATTTAATGTAACACTATTAAAAATATGCTCTGGTGAAAATAAAAAGAAAAAACTCAGTCTGTAAAACAATTAATTCCAAGAATTTTGAAAATTATCTTCTTTATTTTTTATTATATCATTTCGAGATGCTCTTTGATTTTCGAGATGCTATCATGATTTTTTTCATGACTCTTAGAATTCTTTACTTAAGATTATAGTGTTGAAGTTAATCTAATCGATTAAGTTGGTCTAATCGAAAAGTGCGAACTCATGAGAACCTAGAATAATAACATTAACACTGACCATTTCTAAAAATTTATTTTTTATGAAGTTGGAAAAATAAACTGCATTGTTAAATTAACGTGAAACAAGCAGATATTAATAAATTTCCTTCTCTGTCAGAAAACTGAAAAGGTAACTGTTTTGGGGTTTTCAACGTAACGTTACATTTTATTAAACACTGTAAGATTTAGTAACTTCAAATTACGAAGATATGTAGGAAATTGAACGGAGATTACAATGGAATTAAAAAATAATTCTAAAATTAAGTCAAAATTATTTTTACTCTTAAATTTGTTAGCAAAATAACACGTGGGCCACTCTATGGCCACAAGAATTCAGCTGCAGAAGTTAAATTTGGTATGCTGAAAGAGCCAAATTTGTTTATAACTGTAACATAGTCTTTATTTCCTTTTAGAAACTCTTATTTGTTTGAAAGTTATTACAATTTAAAAGGTTCTTTTTAATTTTTCTTTAACTAATAAATATTTATCGATTGTTGTGGAAAAATTTTTCATTTACGCGATTTTCATAATATCCCTCTTGACTTAATATTAAAAATAATAAAAATAAGGAAAAAAATATTATATAGAAAAAGATTAGGTGTTGCCAAATATAAAGCTTCGACATTTCAAAATAAATGTAGAATAAAGAGAGATAAGAAATGTTTCCTATATGATCTGTTAACAAGAAAAAATTACTTCTAATTTATTAATCTTTCTTATTGTGTCGCACATTCTGCCTTTCTAAATGTAATTTTTTTAAGCACAGTTATTTATTATTCAAATCCAGCTATCCTTTTTATTTTGTTACAGTTAACAAGTTAATATAATGAACTTAAATAAAAGTATAATAATTTTATATTAAACAAATAATTTTTAATCGACTTTTCAGGAAAAAAAAAACTTTTAAGAACATTGTGCCAAGTTTGTGCCCAATGCCTCTAGTTCTGAGAGAAAAAAAAACGAATTTGAGCGCGGGCATAAATTGCTTTTTCTATAGAACATCTTCAATGTGTAATAACTCTCGGCGAGACCATTTTTTCCTCGTTTTTCATTTGTCAAAACTTAGTAATCCTTAAAATGCAACTGCTGGTAATCCAATCGTAATTTTTATTTAAAAAAGTGGAAGAAAACAATTTGTACTTGATCTTCAATTATTTCAAACTTGATGAATGAGAATCAACTACAGGGATTATCGAGCGTAGCGAACAGGTGACGGTGCCTTCATGTAGAAAACAAGGGTACATAAAAATAAATTGTGTGGAACAACTATTATCAGTAAGCATATTATTAATATTTAAAATCGTCTCTAAAAAGGGACTGTAGAAGCTGATCAATTGATAAAAATTTATCTGCTGCAGTCAAGGTATAAATTATAGTCACTATCTGAAAAACATTTAATATATTTAAATATTTGCATGTTTACGAACGATGACCAGTTTTTGAATTTTTTTTTAAATTAACGTCAAACTTTAATCGAATTTCAATAAATTAATTCTTAAAGCGCTGCACTCGTTAAAAAGGAGGTATGAAAATTATTCATTGGATTCGTTTTGTACTATGAAAATTGCCAAGTCGATTCGGCAGCATGAAATGCTATTTCATTTCTCACCAGTTTATTGTTAAAAGAGCTCCACTTAGTTCTAATTACATAATCATTCAATTTTGTTTAAATAGTTATGCCTTTTCTAAAATATTGATTTGCAAATTGACCGTAAATTTAAAACTACACCAACAGTTTAATTGGGCAAACAGATAAAATTTCGGTTCTCTTACCGTTAATTTCATATTTCAGCCATATTTCTGCTATTATTTCCTAAGATTTAAAACACAGCACAATTTTAAAATTTGTTAACCCAAAACCCCTTGTGAGAGAAAACAATGTTTTTAAAGTAAATAATGTTACCAATGTTTTCAATGTATAGGAAATATTTTGCAAATGACATTTGAAAATGATTAAATGTGTGTTTATTATTTTGTATTGTTATGTTTCTTTCATTTTTCTACAACAAGGGAACATTACTGGCGAATGAGTAATTTTTCACACAATGCATTTTTATTTAAATCTTATATCGACTTCATAGAAGTAAAAATCGGTAAATTTTTTTAAATCATGCTATAACTTTTGTATTTTTTCCAGCTTGAAATACGATGCTATTTTTATTAACACTTGAATTGAAGTATGTGATGAATGTAAGTGTAAAGAAAGATTGAAATAGAGAAATTTAATGTTTCATTTTGTCTAATTTGCTATTAAAAGAATTGAGTTTTAAAATAAAACTCAATAACACAATTCTGGTTTTAAATAACTATTCCGCTATTTAATTGGTTAAGGCAATATGCAGTAGAACATTTTTTTATTTATGTCATATTTTGTGCTGGAATAAATAGTGCAGACCCTTGCCACACATGAATGATAGATTTGCTTGACTATAGTAAGCAGAAACTTTTGTTGGAGGGTTGTGCATGGTGGGGGGGGGGAATCGTCTACCAAATTGAAATAATGATACTCCCCGCAGTGTCCTCTAGAGGTTATGCCTGGACTCATTCTCTGGGCAAAAGCCGTACCGTCTGTCATTCTGTGTAAATTGGCGAAATTCTATCAAAGTTAAAAGAAAGGCAACCCTACAAGACCCTACACTTTATATTTTCTGCAATCTATCGGCAGGACTCGAAAACACGTCTAAAATTTAAAATTAAAAAACAGCGCCATCTATGTATTGCATTCATAACAGTTTTTTTCCTTAATGTATATATACTATTTTAAAAATAAATATAATGCTCCATGAAAAAATATTTTTGTTCTGCAAATAAAAAATAAATATAATTAACATTTTGAAAGTATAATTTTTATGTTCATTTATATTCTGTATTATAAGTTTTAAAACAAAAAACTATTTGCTTAGTATTTTGAAGTTCAATTAATAAAAATATCCTAATGTATTTCTATTATTTAAAAACATATTTTTAAGAACAAAATTTCCTGAACAATTATTACTTTCAAGTATTGCTTAAAAGTTTAGGAAAAAAAAGTTCTTTACTTTATTAGACAAGACATTTGCTCTAACCAATCAGAAAATTTAAATACGGTTTTTTTGAAATTCAAAATTCTTAAGACCATTTAAACTATTTTGAATCCAGTTTTTAAGAAGTAAGTGATTAAACTAAGATATTAAGTTTAAAATAAACATTAAAATAAAAATAAATGAAAAAAAACATTTTATATAAATAAAAAGTTTACTATTTTAAATGGTATACATTCATTATTACAAAATACTTAAATTGTAATAAAAGTTAGCAAATTAATGTAATAAAAAGGATATTTCATTAAAAATCCTTGCTCTAAATTTAAGATATTTATAATTTCAAGGAGGATTTAAACAGTTTACAATATTTTTTTCTATTTATTTTCTATAAATGATTTTTTTATTTAGATGAATTTTGAACTTACCATTCATTTTTGTTTTAAAGAAAGTTTAAAAAAGGAATCATAGTCTGGAAAAAATTTATGTTAATTTCATTTGGGGCTTACAGTAATAATTTTAAGCGACCAAAACAGAACCAATGGGAAAAGTTTCCATATCGCTTCTTCCTAAAATGCCAAAATACAGACAATAACGGACATTTAGCCTTTTACTGCTATCATATAAAATTACTGCTAGATTTTTTTTTTACCATGAATTATAAAAATGATAGATTTCTTGTTGAATCCTTTAACATTAAAAATAAATGTATCCCTTATTCAATAAAAAAAAATAATAATAAGTCTTCAATAAGAAAATGTCTTCAATAAGTATTCAATTCAATAAATCTTTCTTAAGTACATGTTTAATACAATAAATTTAACAGAATTTTATAATAAGCAATCGAAAAAATAAAACCTTTTTCTCAATGAACAAAGGAATTGTTAATATTTATTCTTATTTTTAAGGGAATATGTATTAAATTTTTCTAGAAAGTAAGAATATATTATATTTCGAGTTAAAAATTATACTTTAGAAAATGATTTCAAAAAGAAAAAATAGAAAAAAAATAATTAGATATATTTATTTAAAAATTGTAATAAAATTTAAAATAATTATTTTTTAATAAAATTATTTTTTTAAAAAATATAATAGGTAATGCTACAGTAAGTATATTTAGATTATAGTAAAATAATAAAATTCTAGTTTTTAATATTCTATGTAAAAAATTAGCAGTTTTCAGAGAAAAATAAAATAATAAATTTTTTCCTCTCAAAAAATACGGTTAATGGTTTTAGGATTTTTTTCCCTTCTCTCCTGATTTTTTCAAATTTTTAAGTTAAAAGCGCATTTTTTACCAACTCTGCATCTATTCCTTATTAATAATCTATTGTAGCATTACAATTAATTAACAATATACAATAAAGGTCCTGTAACTAGTTAAGTGTAAGAGACCAAACAACCGTTTTATTTTTCGGACCTGTATAAGTGAAGAGTTATTCCGCCTCTTCCTGAAATGCCTCAATACAAACGATAAAGGATCCTATTGTACTTCCCTTTTGCCGTTATCTTACCTAGAATGCCAGCTTACGGCCTTACGTTTGCCATGAGGTGTGTGTTTACTGGGAGGTACCTCTCCAGTGTTTTCACTGTAGCGTGAGAACGCGAGAATCTCGCATATTTTTTTCTTTTCTCGCATTAAAAAATGATTACCGCGAGAAATTCGCGCATTCTATAAACCAATTTCAAAATTCGCGAATTTCTCAAAATTCGCGAATCTCGCATTTTGAAAAAAATTTTTCATTGCGCCAATTAGAAAGAAATCCGTTTCACTTTTCTTCCTGGATCTTTCGTTATTTTCAACATCTGCCCCATTATCTAGCTTCCCTGTTTACCAGCATTGTTCAGAATCTTTAAGAACTACAGAACACCATCCCTCCGAACCTCTTTCAGAACGCATTTCTCTGCAACCACGTGTTTACTGTAGGTAAGGTTTCTTCATGTAAGACGTTCAAATTTTTTGAGCATTAATGCAAGATGGACAAATACCTTGTAAAGGCAATATCTTCTACTCCGAAACGGACAAATGAAAATGAAACAAATGTGGGTAGAAACGATCAAAACGAAACAAATACGCATTTGAGTTACCTAATTAGAATAGCTGATGAAAAAGTAGATATAGAACATTTTCCATATGATGATGCAGCAAAAATATTCAATGCTTTAAAAATTAGAAGATATTAAAAATGTATTATAATTAAAGAAATGATTTTTTTTCATGTCTCTTTACGTTTTTGTTTTTTAATTTTTAGAAATCTCACTTAACTTTTTGAAATCTCACCCTGTTTTTGAGAAAGGGTGAGAAATTCTCACCCATTTTTTCTCTGCGATGAAAACACTGCTCTCAGTAAAACCTAGTAACCCCTTAGTAACATTCTTTTGGGGTAAAACTGTTTCATTTACAATTCAATAAAATTTGTTTATAGTTGAACTTGTTTTGCTTACTATTAACAAATATGGCAACATTTGTGCACAGCTGATGGAAAAGTGCCCATTTTTGTAATTTCTTCTAGATAAAACTTCATTTTCAAATTGGTTTCTTTTCCCTCCACTCTAGTGCTCTTTACAGCGCATTGATAGATTTTGCTTTCTCTATATTCAAAAGCTCTATTCATTATACAGCATTAAAAAGCACTATTTTTGCGGATATTCTCATTTCAGCGAATGACAAGATTATATCTTTTTGGGTATTTTTTTCTAATATAGGTTCATTTTTAATTATTTGAAAAAGTTTTATTTTTCTTCTTTTTTTAATTTTTTTTTCCTTTTTTATTTCTGTCCTTGTTTTCTGTAAATTTCTATCATCCGAATATTTCAAATTCCAAATTATTCTTTCTGCAATTCAAGATAAATACTGTTTGCTGCAATTTATTAATAATAATATATTGTATTAGTTATTAATATTTATGAAAAGTTATTGATTGAAAGTAAATTGATGTAATGAAAGCATGTGTGTGCCCTAAACGCTTGATCTCTCTCTCTCGCTATCATTAAGTGCATGCGAGTGACGTTGCTTGCTGTCCTCGCAACTCTTTGTAGGGTATCCGCGCACTTGGAAAGTCATGAAAATCATGAATTTCTGTACTGTTACGATTTTAACTATTTTTTTAAAAAAATGTCAAATGGAAAGTCATGGTTTTATATTGCAGAAAAATCTAATTTTTTAAGTGGAATCCCCCTCCCTCAATTTTTTTTCTTGTTTCGAACATCTGAATTCATAACGAAATCATCACTTACAGTCATATTTTATTAGAATATAAAATGTTTTAATCATATTCTTTATAAATTATGGTGTTCTTTCAAAAAATGAAAGAAAAAACATTTCTAGAGATATCTTTTAAACTTCTGTGATTTAAGAATTTTTATTAATTTGAAATTCTAGCTGAAGCAAACCAGTGATTGGCGAATTTTTTTCATTCCAAAATGAAAACAGGAAAATCAGGAGTATTTCTTTCCTTTCCGTAGAACAGGAAAAGTATCTTTAGAATAAAATTCTGCAGAAAAAAAATTTCATTGCTTTTGTATTTTTTTCAGCTATTTAATTGTTTCAACTCTTTCTTTTCTCTGTTTTTTAAATTTAAAATCTATAAATATGAAGATGCATAGTATATCAGTTTTGGTTAAATATATAATTTCAATTAATGTTATTATAATGCTTCTTTAAATTTATTGTTGTGTTATTGTCGAGAAAATAGTAACTTTGTTAAGTCATGAAAAATTCTTGGAATTATTCATGGAAAATCATGAATTTGTAAATCTAAAATGTAGCAGATACCCTGTCTTTGGCGTGTCTGTGGCTATTAAGCAGACAAAGTTCTTACTTGTGCCAAATTCTGTGCTTATTTATGAAATAACTTATACAGATTGTTAGTGAACGTTTATTAGAATCCAAACCTCTAAGTAAGCACAAGATCTACTTCTTGTTAATTTTTATATCTCATGTCATAATATTAATTTTTTAATAAACCGGTTAACTATTTTCTTTAGCTAAGTTGCTTTGTTTTAAACAAATAAGTCAAACAGAAAAATCTAGATAAATTAGGAATGCGCTAGTGGAACAAAAATGGTATATTAAATTTGTTTGTTGTCACTGATTTAAATTTGGGACTGTCATAAATACCTAGTGAAAACAATTGAAGGGACAGATGTTTTTTTTATTTATTTACTTTTTTTTGCAATAAAAAAAAGCTAACAAAGCAAATAAAACCTAACCTGTCCAAAATAACCAATAAGACCAATATATGGATAAACAAAAATGAGTACAACCTGTATACCCTGAAAACCATGTGGCAACCGCACTCACTCTTGAGCTCTTTGAGGGTCATTTGAGTTGCTACTTAGGCTGCGGTTGAGTGGTCCAGGGTGTCCTATATGTGTTTGATGGGGATATTGAAGGCCACAGCAATTGTTGAATATCCTCTAATTGTAATTATTCGTCTAGAAATTGAGGTCTATGTGGAGAGGTGTTATCATCCATAAAGATGAAATTTGGGGATCTTGTCCCTGTTGTGTAGACCTGTCCGAGTCATCTCTTTTGAACATGTGAAGGTCGGTATGCCTACGTTGCTTACCTAGACCATCTGAACACCTTAACCATAGTGGTCATTTTCGAGAACGTGAAAAAGGTATGATCCCCGTGGCAAAATTGTGGCGACGAAAAAGCAAAATATTAGTCGTAGGGAAGTTTGTCGCAGAAAGAATGAACAAATTCTGCCTCAGGGAGTATGACATTGATTTTTTGGGATCTCTCCACATGAGAATACATCCAGACTGAATCGTCACTGAAGAGAATCCTCAGTCCAAGACAGGTATTATGTTAGGTGGTCCTTTTGGAGAGTCAAAGGGACTGCTGTGTCACTGTTATCCATGTTCTGGTTCCATTATACAGATTGAAAGTGTTGTTGTGTATCTACCACTACAAAATTGTAATTCCAATTCACTAGTATATAAGACATGTTAACTCGATTCTGTGGTGGGGTACCTTTTCATAGATGAAGGTCGACAGTGTCGATAACAGCTAACCCCACATGGGTGACCTTCGGACGTGATGTGAACGTGTCTACCTTGACAGTAACGCCCAGTTCGATCTGAACATGCCCATTTCGATGGAATATCCACATTGACTTGTGACTGCAACATTGTCCTCCTCAGGCTGTTGCCTCTTAGTCTCGGCTGCTAAAGGGGACACAGGAGCGACCATGACCGTCAACTTAATACAGCTCTCATGATCGAAACTCAGAAAGTGTGGTTATCTAAATAAAACTGTTCCGGCTTCTCACAAAACAACAATGAATAAACTAGTGGTATCCATTCATCAAATTCTGTCAGAGCTACAATTCTGGTGGGGGAGTACTGTAATGTATCTACCATTACAATAATACAATTGCCTAGTATATAAGACATGTTAACTCGATTCTATGGTGGGGTTACCTTTTCGTAGATTAAGGTTGACTCTCCCCACACGTTACTTATTTTCTTTTTAAAAACTGTTCCTTTATTTGTTAAGTACTGAGCATAAAATAAATTTTTTAGGTATCGGTACATATTTTGCCCTTTTCAGAATGTGACTCAATATGAAGTTTCCACCAGATGGAATGCATATCAAGGGATTTTAGGGTAAGTTTTGTTTATCTATCTTCATTTATTGTCTCTTTGCCATCATCATCTTCAACATATCTTCATTTCTATTTCATATTCATTTTTCAACATATCTTCATGTCTATCTTCATTTGTTGTCTCTTTGCCATCATCATCTTCAACATATCTTCATTTCTATTTCATATTCATTCTTTATTTTTCAACATATCTTCATGTCTATCTTCATTTATTGTCTCTTTGCCATCATCATCTTCAACATATCTTCATTTATTGTCTCTTTGACAACATCAGAAAATAATTTTGTGTTTTTTTACCCATTGACAAAATGTGTCTTGTTTTGGATTTGATGGCATCCACACACTGTGTTCAAGAGTAATAGTAACCAGTGCACATGCGTTGCTGTTTTATTTTTCACTATCAGGCATGTTTAATGTATTTACGTAATAATAATTTAAAGTATTTTTATATTCTTTTAATTATTAACGTATAATGACTCTCTTGACTGTGATTTCAATATAAATATGAGTGCTGAAGAAGGAAAAGTGTTTTGTGAAACATGTGCATAGGCAGGATATGTAAATCAATCCGACGACAAACATCAATGGAGAGTTTTTGCAACCCATGATTAGAAATGGTGTGGTGTTTAACGGAGTCCATCCAGAAAGAAAACTCATTTGACCAACGGGTAACCAGTGATCGTAATCACAACTTTTTTGTGGATTTTTTTTCTTAAAACCTGTTTAGAAAAGTAGTGTTACTTTTTTTTAAGGACTATTTTTTAATTAAACATCTGCTTTTTATACTTTGTTCAATCTGATGTAAAATATTATTGACTGGCAAATAAATCTTAACCAAAGTTTTATTATATCCTCTCATCTGATTTAATCTCGATGTTTCTCATCATATTTAAATTGTGAAAGCAAAGTTGGGCGAAAGGGTGTGCATAGAATCTTATAGTACCTCTACTAATATGGAAAGGTACTGAATGTTTTAATTTGAAATAATAGTTTTAAAAGTTTTTATGCATATCATCTTATCCTTAGATGAGTGATAATTTTTGAAATCTAAATTTCATGCATTTTAATACCATTCCACAAATTTAGATTTAATTTAATTAATGTAGATTACATTAGATTTAGATTGGATATCAACAAATTTAGATTAGATTTAATTGTATAAAATTTGAAACTACTCATGCATTTGCTTAAGTAAAATATATTCTGTGTATGTTATGATTAAAGTAATGAATCTGGGCTATTATTAATAATAGCTCTCTACAATTATTAACTGATTTGGTTGTTAATATTAACAGCCAGGGATTATTAATATCAACACTCAATTTACAGTAAAACTTGTTTAGAGTTTATTAATGTGTTTTTTTATTCTTGTAAATGATTAAAATTTTACAGTGTGTGGAGTCATTGGAAGATAGAGAACAACACCTTCTCTGAGATGATTTTCAAGCATGGAGATCAATGCGGTGCCATCAATCGTTCTATCAAGGTGAATAATATACAGGGCTTTCTATGTTTTGTGGGAAACTTTTTTTCTAATGCACAGATGATTGTATTCCGGAAAAAATTTGAATCCAAGGCTTAGAAGTTTCAAGAATTCACATTTATGTCTAAAAATTCTTATATATTTTATTTAGAAATATTGGAACTAGAATTTATACTTGGCATCTCTCTCATTTGTAAATATTTTTTTTCTTTTAGAATAATAAATGTGATTAGAGATAAGAGTAAACTTATACATAATTGTTCATTTAAATTATGGTGCATATAATTTATTTAGAATTTCATGTTTTGAAAATATTTAAAATTATGGAGACATTAATTTTTTCGAAATGTGTCATTAATGATTTTACTCGAGAAATTGGGCATTAAGTTGGGTTCACAATCACTCCCGCTAATGGTTGAAAATTTCATGTTTGTGTATATTTAATTTTAAATTATCTTTCATACCCACTACACGTGAATGATATGAAAGAAAGTTTCTTATAAAAAAACTCCAGTTTTCTCCAGTTGGTGAAGAAAAATGGTCAGACTAATATATTGAAAGCTGTTTGTTCTTAATTGTCAACCACTTTATAAAATATTTTGCAAAAAGCGCGGTAGTTGGCTGCTCTAAGGAAACAGAGATCATGGTCTTCCTAAAATAATTCGTCCCGATTTGATATTTAGCTACTTGTCCCGATGTTCCTATTTTTTTTGTGTGCGTTCAGAACATCTGCAAATACAAATGCGGTTTTTAATATACAGTCTGACCTCTATTTAACAAAGTCGCTACATCCCGATAATGAGTTCGTTATATGGAAAATTCGTTAAATAGAAAATCATCTTTTGAAATACTTAAGCAACACAAAACAGGTTTTAAATTCATGAGCACTAGACATAACTAAAATAGCAATTGATACACCTTTATCTTGTCAACTAGTATCTACTATTTATTTTATAAATCTTAATAGAGCAAAACATTATCCAGTGTTATACAATCATGCCACATGCATTTTCAACTAAAAAAAGCTAAATTTATGCAAAAAATTATAGCTGCATTTATTATAAAAGTAATTTTAAGCATACATTGCCACATGTGTTCCAAAGTTTAATTGCTACTAAATTCAAGATTATTTCCCCCTTCAATGCATTAACAAGTTTAAAATGTTCTGGAATATTTTGGGTAATAGGGAAAGTGGATCTCGAAGAAAAGTTCGTTCCAAAATATTCTTGGTTCCTCAAAAAAATTCGCAATATGAAAGTTCGTTATATAGAAGTCCGACTGTAATTCATTTGAAGAATTAAAGGATTCAAATTTTTATCCAATATATCTTGTTTTTAAATTTTCAATTGTGAAAAATTTGATAGCTCTAATTTGAAAAAGCATCCACTAATTATTAACAGGGCTCAGGCCTTGCTGCATGTTTCAAACTTTTTGGGAGTTCAATCATTTTATGCAAAGAAAATTTAACTAACAATTTCAAATTGTAAAATATTTGCAGACCGGACTATGTAGAGGTCGGGGAATTGACCTTGCATCAGAAAGGTTCTGGGCTCGAATCCCAGTCAAGGCATGGATGTTTTTTCATTCTCTGTACTATCTGTCCTTACTGTAGAGGCAACCTTGGCCCACCTAATAGCGTGTTCCTGAAAGAGTAGCCAACAAATCTGCCCCATATACGTCTGAATTGACGAAATGTCAACTCAGTTGGGCATTGGGAAAAAAAAACATAAAATTTTTTATGGTAGGCCGGAATAGCCTGATTCGTAAGACACTGGACCCGTGTCCAAGAGTTCGTGGGTTTGATCCCAGCTGGCCAAAGACTTCCCGTGTAGTAAATGGTGACTGGTGCACATTAAATATGTCGAGTCGCAAAGTCCTCCTTGTTCCCATAACAAATCAATACCTCCAAGGGTATTCAGATCAAGGTGGATCCAGGAGTTTCCTTGTCTTCTGAATTGGTTCAAAATTACAAAGCTACGGAGTTGAACATTAGTAGTCGTAAACCCAAAAATTGGGTTGGCTGTTCAACGACGCATATAAAAAAATAAATCAATAAAATTTTATGGAGATGAATATAAAAATTTATGTAATGCATAGAATATATAAGTCAGTGGATTCATTTTTCGTTTTTAACGTTTTATTTAGTGTTTATTTAATAATGTATAAAAAACTATGTGCAATTGTAATTACTGTTTCTAATAATGCTATTGTCGTTATCATAGTTGGCCAGACAGCCCAATGTGGGCCAATGCCTTCCTCTGAAGATTTCTCCATAGTGACTACCGATTTATCTTTGATCTCCAAATGCTATTGTCTTATGCTGAAGAGTATTTTATCAAAAGAAATTGGTTATTAAACTACCATTTATAGTGAACTGTAGCAAGGCTTTACTGCAATAATCTACATGTCTTTCCCGCAGGTCAGACTAAAATGTGGGCCTAAAGAAGAACTACTCAACGTAACAGAGCCTAGCCGATGCGAATACTCTGCAGTTTTCAGCACTCGATATGTTTGCCATGAGGATGCGCTGTTGGTCTACCCTAGATTGGATGTTCATTTAAAAAAAGAGTGGGACAAACTATACTCTACATTCATTTCTGGTGATTTGACCTTAAAAGTTAGTTTCATTCAATTTATATCTTTAACATCATCGCAACTTTTTTATACCTGAAGAGTGTTCTCTTAATTTTCAAAATAACATCAAGACCTATTTTTCAAAAAAATTATTGAAGCTGCTTTTTTTTTATGAGCTTTTAAAGTATGCAAATACCACCTGTGTAAACTGTGGAAGTGATTTTTAGTGATTTTAAAGCACATTCTGTTATCTGGTGTGATAAACAAAAGTTTTTCAAACTTCCCGTGGCAGAATCGTAGCTGTTCTTGCACATCAAAGTTGAAAAAAAGACTTGTAATTTTTCTATTTTCATTTGAGAAGTCAAAAGTTTGGTTATCTTCTCTGCTAAAATATTCGTTCCTTTTTATTTATTATTATTTTTTTGGCAGTTATTGCTATCAATGTCCATATAGTTTTTAAAATCCGGTATTTTTAATCTGATATTATTTGTTACAGCAGCTGAATCTTGAAATGAAAACACACATTCGTAATCCTTCTTTTTAAAGACAGGGTATTGTTTTTATCGTGTTCTTTAAAAATTATAGTGTTCTTTTAAAAAATGAAAGAAAAAACATAATTTTTAGAATGAATTATCTTTTAAACTTCTGTGATTTCAGAATTTTTGTAATTATTTTTATTTTTATTAACTTAAAATTCCAGCTGAAGCAAGCCAGTCATTGGCAAAGTTTTTTTATTCCGAAATAAGAACAGAAAAATCAGGAGTATTTCTTTTCTTTCCAATGAACAAGAAAAGTATCTTTAGAATATAATTCTGCAGAAGAAAAGAACAAAAATTATTTGCTTTTGTATTTTTTTCAGCTATTTATTACTTCAACTCTTTCTTTACTCTGTTTTTTAAATTTAAAATCTTTTAATATGAAGATGCAGAGTATAACAGTTTTGGTTATACCTATTATTTCAATTAATGTTATTATAATGCGTTTTTAAATTTATTGTTGTGTTTTTGTTGGAGAAAATAGTAACTTCGTTAAGTCATGAAAAATTCTTGGAATGAGTCATGAAAAGTCATGAATTTGGAAATCTAAAATGTGCTGATACCCTGTAAAGAGTTCGATTGCGGTGTCGAACTTATTTTTTCGGTAGTTACTGCTGTGGAGCTGACATTAAATTTGTTTTTAAATTTGATGATGAGTTACGAAGAAAGAAAAGGAAATAATTTAAGTGTTTTCCCCTTACAAATTGTGAGAATATCGCTCAAAATAGTAGAATAAAAATTTTTTACATATTTAGCTCTAAAAATTACACTACTTTTTTTGTTCTTATTTTTTCTTCTGAAGTTAACGCTTTTGTTACTTTAAGTTAGTATATTTGTTATTATTAAAAGTATCTTTCAAAAAGATACTGTTTGTCGCAGAAATCCCGAAAAAATTCTGCCACAGGGCAGCAGTATATTTTAACAGAATGTTTTTTCTATTCAAGAGATAATAAAGTTTTCCTGAGAACAATCAAACCAATATCTATTTTTTAAAAACCTTGGTTAAAGGTTTATTCAGAAAATTTGACTAAATATGTATTTATATGAGTTGGTATTTTTGAGCTTTCTTCATATGCTTGTCAGTAGAGTTCATAAATATGAAAGGAAAAAAAATGAACCATCCTATACTTTTCTGTTCTCTATTTGTGGCATACGATTCATTTGATGGAATAATGCACAGTTTATTTATATTCTGTGCATAGTCTAATTGTAGGTTTTGGCACTATGACAAAATCTATATGATCGTTTAGTCAGCCGCTAATGTATCTTATTATTTGTCAATGTTAATTTCTTCTTCGTGTAGACCAGTTTTTTATCATCACAGAACTTGAGTGACCGTGTATAATTTTAATTCACCCCCATCAAAGTAATCTTTACAATTTTATCTACTGAATTTAAATGTTATATGTAAGCGAATTTTTTTTACTGGTAAGGATTCACTTCATTCCATTAAATGAATGTTTTAATTTCGAGTTTAATCTCTACCTGTTGCACTTTCTTTAATTAAATAAACTAAATATACAGACTAAACTTACTGATTGAATTTATTATTGAAACGTGCATGCACTCTAAGTTTAAGAAAAATAATATAAAGTCCTGTAGCAAATTTATGTAATAGAGCATTATTTTTTTCTCTCTATGAGTTCCTGTGTGTTTGACTGGGCTGCAAGTAGTAAACCGGTACATTTGAAAATCTTACCTAATCTTGTACATGTTGAAATGTACATGTTGTAATTGTAAGACAAAATTACCTTACATTGAAGTGCACTGGAAAAAATTGTAGAAAAACTTGCATCTTCATCTCTTATAGAATTGTCTTGCCACATAAGTTTGTTGCAGGATTTTTTTTTCTTTTTTTTACCATAACTGTTTTCTTGTTAAGAATTTTTGAAAACAGTCAACTTATTTTAGGACACAGTGTATTATTTAAATTAATAAAAGCACAAATTCTCAGCATTAACGAAAGAATTATTAGAAATAATATTTTATAATATATAATATTTTATCTCATTGTTCTCCTTTAAAAGTGTTGATATGCAAATATTGAGAGCTTAAAGCAGAAATGACAGTTCTGTTCTTGATTTTATTTGCCACAAAGAAACTTTATTGAACTACTTGATCTGTAGTTTTGATTTAACATAAGTACTAGAAAATGAATATTTAAATTTTTTTTCTGTCAATATTATAAATCAAACAATTTGGTAACAATTTTTTAAATGTTTTTATTTTTAAGCTTCAATGGCTTAAAGCAATCTCTACAGTTATATCAAATGTTAAATCTGATTGCTGTGAAATTATTTCATGTATATCAGGATTTGATGCACCTCAAATAAATTGTGCTCTTATTTATTAATTAATTACAGATTTATTATATTTTTCATTTTGATGGCTGATCAACAGATTTCGAAAGAATCAATATCATTAGAAGTATTACATCTTTAAAAGTTCATTGTGTGATTCTGTAGTACAGGAATCTGTTGCTTAATTACACTATATTTCTGTAATTTTTTTAAAACTTTAAAATGAGCAAATAGCTGAGACAAATAAACCTTTTTTAAGAATTTCGAAATTTTTTTTCTTATCCTTCATGATTCATTGATTTTTGTAATGAATTTCTTCAACTATTGTATATAATCTTATTAATAATCTTCATTAAAAAGAAATCATTGAATAATTTTCAATTTTGGCTTATTTTTATGTATCCAAACAATGCAGTCACTTTTTTAAATATTAAAAAAATTTGATCGTGTTTCCTTAACTGCAAATTTTTATGCATTTTGCCTAAGATTTAATTTTTATGTTAAAAATTTATGCTTTCCATTTATTTCTTAGATTTATAAATATAATCTACATTGGTTTTGATCACCATTGCATCTAAATAAATCAAACATATGTAACAATACGATTTTAATATGAACCTCTTTTGAAATAAAAAAAGTATATTGATGCCTATTATTGTAATTTAATTTTCATTTTATTACCACTTTGAAAAATGATCCTCTAAAAAATTAAAAAGTTTGCATTTTTTCCCCACTAAAATGTTCTTACATAATTAGCATCAGTGGACAAAGCATTTATGAGAATAGCATATTATTTAATCTAATTGTCCTAATTCTGACTAGTTTGAAAATATCAATTTTTCATTTTTAGGGTTACAATTTAGGCTTACAAAAAATATTCTTGGAAGCAGGTTATTCAGAAGTTCCAGTCATTCAAGAAAGACAGGTTACTCGCCCAGATAAATTTATGGACCTCTTAACATGCAATAAAGTACATTACAGATCAGTATTTATTTATTTATTTTTATAGAGTTGTTTTTTAAATTACAGCATTTTTGTTAATGGGAAAAATTTTTGTTATACATTTTTTTTCTCTATTGTGATATTTTAAAAATAAGTCCTCAAATCAAATAATTTATTTTTAATAATTTGTTTTTCTTTTAAAATGCTCATTTTTATGCTAATAACACATCGGCTGATAAGTTTCCGGTCTGACATACAAATGGTGCCCTAAATGCAGAATTAGTATTTTGTTTAGCAAGTCCTAACCTTCAAATAAAAGGTGTCGAAATTTATAACGATCTGCCGATTGATTTTAAAGTTACAGTGATTTTAATCGAACACCAATTTATATTATTAAAACAATGGATAAAAAAGAATTTTGCTTTCTTATTAAACATTGTTATTTAATGGGAAAAAACACGGTAGAAACTAAAGCTTGGCTCGATAAGTGTTATCCGGGTTCCTCACCAGGAAATTCGACCATTATTGACTGGTTTGCTGATTTTAAACGTGGTTGAACAAATGTTGAAGATGCGCCACAGTCTGGACGCCCTAAAGATGTGGTTAATCCGGAAAACATAATAAAAGTCCACAAAATAGTTATAGAAAACCGCAAAGTGAAGTTACATGACATAGCTGATACTGTAAATATTTTAAAAGAGCGTGCAGGCTTTATTTTGCACGAACATTTGTTTATGAGAAAGCTGTTTTCGAAGTGGGTGCAGCGTGTGCTAATAGTTGACTGAAAAATAATAGAATAGAAATTTCAAAATTATTACAAAAAAATGAAGGAAAATAAATCTGTTGAAGACAGAAAAAAATTCATACTATCCAATTTCCTCTCTTGTTTTGGTTCCACAATAAATAACATTATACGTGTGTAGCAAGCATTTTGTTCACTATATCCGGGAGTTGTGTTCACTATAGCGGGGTTTGACTGTATTTGTTGTTTTCATAGTTTTTTTATTTGACATTAATCCCATTTGGTGCGGAAGTATGCTCGGTTGCTGGACAGGATTTCGATGGTCTCTTCAACACAAAGCAAAGTCTGTGAAAAAAATTCTTTGTCTTCTAAAAGTGGTCGTAAATAGAGGAAGTCGCTACACAGATGTGTGTTTTTTTTTTTTTTTTTTTTTTTTTTTTTTTTTTTTTTTTTTTTTTTTTTTTTTTTTTTTTGAGGTTTCACTGAATTAGTTCATCATAGTAATGTACAGGGATCAGACAAAATAATGGAAACACTTCTGTACCAATTCATTTTTTCACAATTTTCAAGAAATACTTAGATAATTATTTTAAAAGAGTTTTAGTCATGCGATTTCTCATACATATCAATAAAGCTTTAAGGGACAGTCAATAAATTACAAAATAAATAAATAAATGTTATTAAATATTCTGTGCCAAAAAATACTGTGATAAGTTTCCAACTTATGTCAATTCTCATATGAAATAACTGATTCATCATATGAAATTCATAAATCTAGCTCAAGTATTCATGAAATATGTACATTTTTATTAAAGTCTAATTTTTTTTTTTACTTATATTTTCTTACTATATAATTGCAAAAATATTTAATAAAATTAAACAAAATTTTTAGAATAATTTTTATTATAATAGTAAATAATATATATTTAAAATTATAATAAAATAATAACAAAAATATGTTTTAAAAATTGTGCAAGATATGAGTATTTAAAGTAATTCTTGACTACTGCGCAGAAATCATTTAAAATTTTTATTTCATAGTTTTGCTTGGAATTGTATTTTTGGCAACTTATGAAAAGAGTTCAATTAGTATATCTTGAAAGTGTAAAAGTTTGTAGCAAAGTTTTATGCAACTTTTGTACTTTTTTTTATTAAATGTTCTAAAGCAGGGGTCTCCAAACTTTCCAGCCTTAGGGCCATACTGATTACTCCAGTATGTTCCAGCCAAAACCATATTATCATTGTTGCCGGTGGTAAAAAGTGAAATAGTCCACTGATGAAAAAAAAAGTCCGAAAAAGTACACAACGTTTAAAAAAGGCTACAAATCGGACTAAAGTCCGCAAAACAGCAACACTGCATATTATTAATTTTCCTGTCATTATCTGTAATTTCTAGATTAGTCGTAGAGTATGAGCCATGAGGAGTAACGTGACACGACATCTGGTGGACACAAGCGGAAATAGGTAGTACCTTCTATCGCTAACAGATGGCGCTAATAGCACATACAGAATAATCTCGTTGGTTCGAGAAAGTTCTGGTGTCTTCCACTCACTTCTAGATGGCAGTATTTGGAATATATAAGAAGTCTAGTGGCGCAACCACAAGTCATTTCCTATGACACTGTTGTGAAATAAAATAGTGCGTACCACCTTAAAACGTGTTTGTGCGTGTTTAAGTTTAAGACATCTTTGTAACAGTATTTTGATTTGAATTGTTGCTTTTGTGTGTGATTTAGTAGTATGGAAAAGAAGCGAAAAATTGATAGTGAATGCAGAAAATTCAAAGATCAGTGGAACATTCAGTATTTCGTAATTGAGTCCAGTAACAAGGCGCTATGTTTGATTTGCAATGAAAGCATAGCCGTTCTCAAAGAATATAACATTAAACGTCATTATGAAACAAAACATTTTCAAAATTACTCAAAATATACAGGAAGTTTGCGGACAGAAAAATTCGAAGCTATGAAGCGCGGATTGAAATCGCAGCAATCTTCATTTACAAAACTCAAAACTGAACAAGAGGCTGCAACTCGTGCCAGCTTTCGTGTGGCTCTTGAAATTGCAAAACGTGGAAAACCATTCACCGATGGAGAAATGATCAAAGAATGCATAATTGCAGTAGCCGAAGAAATGTGCCCTGAAAAGGTAAATTTATTAAAAACTGTCAGTATGTCAGCAAACACTGTGGCTCGAAGGGTAGAAAACATCGCTGAAAATATATCCTCTCAACTGTTCGACAAAAATGGACATGTTGAGTGGTTTTCTTTGGCCTTGGATGAGTCAACGGATGTGTCAGATACTGCTCAGGTGTTGATTTATATTCGAGGAGTAGATAAAAGCTATGAAGTGCATGAAGAACTTCTTGATATGTATAGTATTCATGGCACAACTACTGGTACAGATATTTTTAAAGGAGTTGAAATGGCCATTAATCAAAAGAACCTTCGATGGAAAAACTTGAAATGTATTACAACTGATGGAGGCAAAAACATGAGTGGGAAAGATAAAGGAGTGGTCGCTCTTGTGTCAAAGGCTGTAGAAAATGACGGTGGTTCAAAACCATTAGTCTTACATTGTATCATTCATCAACAGTCTTTGTGCGGAAAATGTTTGGATATGTCTGAAGTTCTGAAACCAGTCATATCAACTGTTAATTTTATCAGATCTTTTGGGCTGAATCACCGACAATTCCGACAATTTATTGCAGAGATTGGAGAAAATGACTTACCTTATCATACTGCCGTACGTTGGCTTAGTTGTGGGAAAGTCCTTCAGCGCTTTTTTGAACTTCGAGCAGTGATCGAAATTTTTTTGAATGAAAAGCATCGCCCTCTTACTGAATTACAAAACAGCGCATGGCTGTGGAAGTTAGCATTCTATGCTGATTTGACAAAACATGTGAACGAACTGAATTTGAGATTGCATGGTGAAAACCAGCATCTTCCTGATTTATACACTAATATCAAATCATTCCGGAAGAAATTGATACTGTTTCAATCACAACTACAAAGTAAATATTTTTCACATTTTAAAACATGTGAAATATTCAGCCACACCAATGAGACTGAGTTTCCTATCGATTTTGCAATCGAAACCTTGAGAGCTTTGAAAATAAATTTTGATACTCGTTTCTCGGACTTTGATGCCATTGCGAATCAAATTAAGATTTTTCAGAATCCTTTTGATACTGACATTGAAACCCTAGCCCCGGAACTTCAAATGGAAATGATTGATCTACAGTGCAGTGATATAATTAAGAACAAATATCAAAACTCATCTTTGTTAGAATTTTATAAGAGTCTTCCACTGACACAATTTGATAATTTGCATAAATTTGCTCGTGGGCTGTTTTCTGTTTTTGGTACTACTTATTTGTGTGAGAAGACCTTCTCCAAAATGAAGTACACTAAAAATGTTTACAGATCTAAATTAACTGATGAGCATCTTAAATCTCTTTTTATAATTGGTACAAGTAAAATTAGTCCACAACTATAAACTATTGTCAGTGGAAAATCTCAATTACATAAATCTCATTAGTATTTCATGTGTCATTATGCTTGTTATAAGTTATGTTTTTATTTAAAATGTTAGTTGGATTCATTTCAATAATTTGTTAGTTATTATATACTGAAGTTAAATTTTCTGAATATTATACATGTCTTTACTCATTACAATTCTGTGTTTCTTTATCCAACTTAGCACAAAAACAATAACAATAAGCCTACAACAATGTTATGAGTAGTTAGCCCATGACCATATCAATGTAGATGTCATATTAATAATTATTCAACATAAAATTAGAACACTTCAGTAAACTAAATTTAATTTGCTATAAAAAAATATGTTCTCTAAAAGGAGTTTTCAAGTATGCTAGCTCTCCGCGGGCCGGACAAAATCTGTCCGCGGGCCGTAGGTTGGAGACCCCTGTTCTAAAGTATAAAGAGTTTTCCACAAACTTTGTATCATAGAACAAAATTTTATTACTAATGATAATACCCTAAAATGATTGTCCGGACAAGACAACAAAATGTGATGTTATTTGGAAATAAAACATAATTTAATAAGATGTGAACCTATATAATGCTGTGGCAAGATTTTTTTGAGTTATCTGCGTCTAAACTCTCTTGCACTAATATTTTTCTGTAAGATACTTTTAATGATAAAAGACATGTAGGTCACTGATTTAAAGGATTAAATACACTGTATGTGCAAAAAAAAATGTATAATTTTTTTTTTTAATTAATCACTGAAAATTTTTCTATTCGAATACTATGGGTGATATTCTTGCATTTTTTTTGGAGGGGGGGGGATGAACAAATTATTTACTTCTTAGAATTTTGTAAATAATCATCACAGTAAAAAAAATAAAAAATTATGAATTCCATAGTAGTAATTGTTGAAAATAAAGATGGAGGATGAAATCACCTAAATTGGACACCTCAAACGCGTGTTTCGTTTCGAGATTACGTTTTTGTAATAAATGATATTGTATACAAAATATAAGATTTAAAAACTATGGAGAAATCAATAGCAATAACTGATGAAAATTAGATAGAATTGTTGCCTTAAAAAGTAATTACTCAAATACACAATTCAAATTTTCCATATTGTTTGAAATATATCGGGATGTTTAAAAACCGCAGGAAAATCAATGTCAATAACCGTCGAAAATACAATCGAAACATTACATTGATTCACGATAGTATCGGCGTAAATTGAGAGCATCAAAAAGTGATTTTCTAAATTCATGATTCAAATATTTTGTGTAAATATCTGCAAAAGAGAAAATTTAAATTAGCTTTTAAGATATTTAAATCAAACTTTTTTCACCAGTCATAACATATAATTCAATACAAAATTATGAAAAAATAGTTTTCCATGCATGCTCTGTAGAAAAATAATTCTTTAAATGCATCTTTGCAATTTTTAACGAATTTTTTCAATTTTTAAACTGATATATTTTATTATTAATTAAAGATTACTTGATAAATTTTGTTTAATTTTATTGAATATTTCTGCAGTTATAGTAAGAAAATGTAAATAAAAGGAAATTGTTTATTATATAAATTTCCATATCTCCATGAAAAATAAGATAGGTTTATGAAATTGTGTGCAGTTTTTTCATATGATAATCAACTAATATCACGTATAAGCTTATCACTATATTTTTTGACATAGGTGTTGAAAAACATTTTTTTTTTCTTAATTTTTAACTGGTCCTTCAAAAATCATTCATCACTGGTCCTTCCATCTGTAAAAGCTTTAAACTTTATTAATATGAATGAGAAATTGCATAACTTAAACACTTCTAATGTTTAATAGTCATAGGTTTGTTCAGGGTACATTTACTACCGTTTTGTGGTACCTTCACAAATTCAACTTTAAGAAAAACGGTAGTTTCTTGAAATACTTTTAGAAAAGCAAATTCTCATACTAACCCCGTTCTCGTAATAATCTAGGTAAAATAAGAGCTTTTTTTCCAGATGTCTTTTAAGAAAAGGTATCACATGTTTAATTTTTTTGAATATTTCTGCAGTTATTATAAGAAAATGTAAATTAAAAAAAATTGTTTTTATAAAATTTTCTATATCGCCATAAAAAAAATAAGATAGATTTACAAAATTTTGTGCAGTTTTTTCATCTGATTAGGTTTACAGAATTTTGTGTAGTTTTTTCCGTATGATAATCAATTAGCATGACGTATAAGCTTATCACTCTATTTTTTGACATAGGGTGTTGAAAAACATTATTTTTTGTTCATAATTTATATCTGGTCCTTTAAATCTGTAAAATCTATAAACTTTATTGATATGTATGAGAAATTGCATGACTTAAACACTTCTAAACTTTTATAATCATAGGTTTGTTCAGGGTACATTTACTACCGTTTTGCAGTACCTTCACAAATTCAACTTTAAGAAAAACTGTAGTTTCTTGAAATACTTTTAAAAAAGCAAGTTCTCATGCAACACTTATGTCATGTTCTTGTAATGATCTAGAGCTCTTTTTGCCAAATGTCTTTTACGAAAAGGTATCACATGTTTGGTCAGATACTGCAATATGGTAAACCTAACTGGTCTCTCACATCATATCAAAGCAAGTTTGTTCTTTAGCTGAGTTTTTTAAAATTGAACAACAAGGCTCTTCCTGTATAAACTGTACAAGAAGTCGAAATTCCAACATTATCTTAAACACTATTGTAAATTTATTCTAACAGCCTTTTATTTTTTATGAAACATTTTTTTCTCTGTGAAACCTTTTCTGTTTGACCTAGCCAAAAATGTTCTCATAATGAAAATAACTTTTAGTGCTAGTACTGTTAAATGCATGTTTTTATTAAATTCAAGTTGAAATTTAACTATGGACAATGGTTTTATGAATTTTTAAATTTGGACACAATTTTAAGGCCAAAATTTTACAATAGCATAGCTGCCAACCCTTCTGCATTTTGCAGAAGCTTTCCGCATTTTTACTTATTTTAGCTATTTTTTCCGCGATCTTCTGCAATTTACCCGTCTGCCCGATAGCTAGTATTTTCTTTAAGTCAGACTATATTGACTATACCCCACAGCAATGCTGAATGTGAAAGGGTATTTTCTGTAGTAAAAAAAAATAGGACTCAATTCCGCTCATTGATGTCTGATAAAACTCTCAAAAACTTTTAATAATTAAGTCTAAAGAAGGAATACTTTGTTTTGAAAGAGACTTCGAAAGAATTTTTAGTAAAAGCAAAAGGCGCTACTAAAGCATCTTTCCAAAAAAAAAAAAATTTTCTGATGTAATTGTTTTTCCATAATTTCTATTGAGTTTATATATAGTGCATACTATTGTAGTGTAATTAAACTAATGTTAATATATGTCTTAAAATATTATATATTTCCCTTTAATCAAGAATTAATAAATGAATATTGTGCCCTCAAGTAGCTGGTCAAAAGTTTTTTTAATTTTTTCTTCCTTTTCTTGTTTTTAAAAAAAGGGGAGTATTTTTTTAAAAAATTTATTAGTAATTAGTATGCAGTTGCAAATCTTCTGCATTTGAGCAGCTATGCAATAGCGAAATTATTTTTGAATACACGAGGAAAAATATATAGAAATTTACGAGTCATAATATGATTAATCAATACCTATATGATTTTTATTTGTAGTGACAGTTTTTGAAAATATTTTCTCACTTTACCATATTTTTGTGTCAATTTTTTTAATATAATTTTTACAAATTATGTCTAAATTTTCACCAAATAGTTACCTCTCAAAAAAGCCTGATAATAATTCCCTAAATATTTCTTGAGAAATATGAAAAATTGAGTTAGTGTAGAAGTGTTTCCATTATTTTGTCCAATCCCTATAAGTTTTGAAAATTACTTTAAAAAAACAATTTATTTCCAATACAAAGGACATTTGGCTAATTCTGTAAAAATGCTCCAAAAGGTTAGAAACTGAGGGTCATTTTCACTGAGTATTTAAACCTATTTCTTTCTGTTTTATTTCACTGCTGTAGAAACTTCCTGGGGCATTTTGTTGAATCTAAAATATAAGGATGGTGGCAGCAGTCTGAACAATAAGATTCCAATTAGTTTATGGAAAGCATTCAAAAGTTTGGTCCCCTTAATTTTACTTGTTGCGTTTATTTCACCATATCTAGAGGAAGCAGATTGATAAATTTTTTGCACACAATTATAAAATTCATTTATCCATAGATTTGCAAAAAGTAATGACTGTGCAAAAAGTAATTTTAATTAATTATAGTCTAAAAAATTTTGAATTGCAACTTGCATAAATTTTTATATTATATTTTAAAGAATGTAATTTTCTGTAGTAAAATGCAAAATCTAAACGAAATTACTTGAACAGTTAGTTTGTGCGAAATCAAATTTTAAATATATAATCTCTTAAAATGTTAGTAACTTTGAAACTATGTGACTGATTTCGTTAAAATTTTCTATTTTGTTTTATGAAATCGCATTCTTTAAACTGATATATTAATTTATATACTTTAAAATTCAAAATTTTTTTTAACCAATCTTATATAATAAAGTAATAAGAAATAGTAATCAACGCCAAGGAACAAGCTTTTTGTTGCATTTACACAAATATTTGATTTTGTCTAATTTGAGTGTTGGGGTTTTGAACCAGAAATTAGTTTTCCTGCTAAAGCTAGGACTTTTCCTGCTAAGCTAAAGACTTTTTTTATTTTAAATTTCATTTTTAGACTTTTTTTTTTGTTGAAATGTTCAAGTTTATAACCATTATATATGACATATATAATGCATAAATGTTGCCACAAACTTAGAGTACACCATCAAGATTAAAATTGCATATGGACTTATGCCTGGAAATGTCGCTGTAAACAGCTAGGGCCACTTCCTCTATTATGATTAAAAAAAATAATAAAATATTTCCCATCGTAATTCTTTAAAATTGTTTTTGGATTAACAAATTTCGTTATTGTGTGTGCGATAATTAAAATTACGATTCATTAAAATTTTTGCATGACTCCCTATTAAAACTAAGTTTTAAAAGTTGTACTTTGAAACGAATAAGCAAGCCATTAAATTGTTTTCTGATTATAATTAGTGGTTGTTTAATGCTCTGAATAATTTATTTTTATTTAATGGGAGAATACTTAGCTTTTCAACATGAACAGCCGTTCTATAAACGTGGTAGATTTATATAACATAAGGAGGAGAAATAATATTTATTGAAACAAAAAAGATGAAAACATTAGTATGAATAAAGAAAGATTCCAGTTTATTATAGGACAGCAGAGACTGTCAAAAGCAAGATGCCACTCTACAAGGAGGACAGAGAAAAACCTGGAAAATACAGGGAATTTTCTTCTTTTAAAAAAGGGTGACCACTCAATGCGTAATCTACGGGGGATATTTAAGGATGATATTCCAACTCTGCTAAACTATTTCATTTACTATAGCATTATTTAAGTATGTTCAGTTGCTCCTTTTTTTCTCTAAGTTTTTCAAGCCATTCAAACTAGTATAGTCAGCCCAATATAGCGCAGGTGTTTCCTCTCAATATATTGTGTATAATATGTACAGGGAATTTTTTTTCCAGATTTGAGTGACAACCCTGTATGGCATGATGCGTAGCATTTTTAAAAAGTGCTTGAAGGTACTTATTTTCGATGTTCATTTTTTAAAATCCTTTAAGGGTACTTTTTTTATTGGGTGTTTTTAAAAAGTGCTTAATTTTCCCTCTTTTACTTTTACCACGTCGCATGCAAAATATTCTCAATTTCAGGTTTCAGAAATCAGATCGTATTATAATGGTCTAATATAATCAAGAAAACAGTCTCAGAAACTTTAGCATGATTATGCAAAGTCTTTGAAAATTGTTTTGCATTTTGTTATTGTCTATAATGTTTAAAAATATTTTTTGAGTACTTAAAAGGTATTTATTTTTTGTTGAAAGATTTGGCTGTATGGGCATTTTTAAACAAGCATAGTTTCTGTTTTTTTTTTTTGTTTTTTTAAATAAATTATTTAATAGGTTTGATCTTCAATTACATTTGATGAGCACAAGAGAAGTACTGTTTCTGTAAAAGGAAACTCTCAAGGAAAACTGATTTTTAAAACTTAGTAAATGCGTGTCATCCAATCGATATTTTTGTGATAAGTGGATATAAACCGTTCTTCTCTCTTCGTCCTCATTTGTGACAAGTTTTTATAGGGGAGAATAATGAGTTTACGTAATACAGTCAACCCCCACTATAGTGAGCACGGTTTATAGTGAACGATATGTTCGTTCCCGTGCCTTTCTACACATGTATAATGTTACTTTTTGTAAATATAGTGAACCAAAACAAAAAAAGGAAGTTGGATAATATGAATTTTTTTTTGTCTTCAAATGATTTTTTTTCTTCTTCATTTTTTTGTAATTTTGAAATTTCTACATTAAATCCATATATCGATTTTTACGACCATTTATTGTGTGGAATGTAGCCATAAGCATTTTTTTCTTCTTTGCTTCCTTCTTCTATCTCAGTTTCCCAGCCCTAATTTTTTTGTACATAAGACGAAGAGTAGTAAAAAATAACACATTTTCTTTACTATATATTGTTTTTTAATCATTTTTGTGTTTCATTTTAGGGTTCACAGTGCCCAAAAAATTACCAAAATATCGATTTTTGTTTTTACTGGTTATAATAAAACTTCAAACTATTTGAAATGCACTGAAAAAAAATCATCTCTCTATCTACATTTTTGAAAAATTATGAATGATTTTAGATCGTCCTAATACAGAAACTTGCTCAGCAGACAGACTTTAAAAGTGCTTTTTAAGCATTTTATGAGGTACTACAATTTTTACAGCATGTTATATATACCTAACAAGAATTTTTAACCTTTTTTTCTACTTTTTTACAAAATAATCTATAAAAAATTTTCTAATTGATATATCAGCAAATGAATGCACAAAATTGTTAGGATGAATATTGTAAGCACTAAGAAAAAAAAAAAAATTTTTAATGTGTTAAAATAAAAAAAGCCTTAAGTATTTAAAAATTTTAAATTTTTTCAAATTTTTTTGAAATTTTAGAAAAATTAAATAATTTAATTATTTTTTAAAAATAAATTTTTGGTTTTAAGTTAAATGAGCATGTAAAGCATCCACAAAATGAATGATTATATCTTTATTTTAAAAAAAATTTACAAAGGTACTGTGACCCCTTTATTGATCATTTATTTAAATAATGTGTAATAAAAAGAGGGGAGGTTGTGAAAGATTAATTAAATTAATTGTTGACGGAATGGATATAGTGAAGTCCCGGTTATAGTGAACGGAAATTTCGGTCCCTTGAAGGTTCACTATAGCGAGGTTTGACTGTATTATTCCCATTGTTTATAACCCATGTAGTTATACTATATAATTATTTACAGGAATACACGAAGCTTCATGATGAAATAAGTAAATTGAATGAGGAAGTCGAACATTTAAATAATATTCTAATGAGACATCAAAAATCTCCGAACAGAACAACAACACATGTTTAGAAGAAAATGTATATATTTTCTATCAAAATTAAAACTAGAGTTTAGTAAAATGTGTCCTTCATTTCTTTCTTCAAAGGAGGTCTTCAAAAGAGAGTGGGTTCCAATTGTTTGTTGTTTATTAATGTTTACAGTTTTTGTTTATTGTTTATTGATATTTACCTATATGTTAAGTCAATTCACAGAATTAAAACTTTTTTAAAATAAGGTACTTATCCCTGCCCTCTCTTTGAAAAAAATACCCAATGAAGCATGAAAAGCCCAATAAAACCCAGAAAAACCCGGGGTTTTTGCAACCCTGGTCCTAGAAAAAGAAGATATGATCATTAGATCAAAAGTTATGCAGCGTAGTTTTTATTTTATTTATTTACTTTCTTAGTTTTCTGTACATTTTAAAAATTAAAAGTAAGAGCGTTTTTGTTTTGACTGTATATAATTTATTCGAATAAAAGTTATTTTATTTTGAAACAACTGAAGTATTTTTTAAAATTTTAAAAAATTGTCTTCTTTTTTAAAACTCATATTAGCGTTGTTTTTTTTAAAATTACTTTTTAAAATTCAATTTTTTGAAAATTAAAAAACCGAGGAAATTGAATTGAAAAAGTCAGACTTCCTCAAAGAATTTATAAAAATTAATTTTATAATAATATTTTAAAAATTGCGAGGCTCTGTGACAGAGGAGATAATGATTTTCGACTCCATGAAAATTATGCAAATAATAAATTTGTGAAATTTAAATCAATATAATAAAAGTGAACAATGGTCAATTAAAGGCATTTTTAATGTAGAAAGAGTCTCAGTATATTAAAAAAGGGCCGCTTTTTTTTTTACGTTCACCTTAATTTTGTTTTGTTGAGCTTAGAAGCTTGAAATTACTAAAGTGAATAGAAAAGTAAGTGATAAAGTATATTTATCAAGATCTTCATTTCACTTAATGTTGACAAAAAAAAATGAAAAGAGATAATTTAAAAATTTCAAGAGACCGTTTACAATTTGAACTGTTATAAATTATAAGGTTATCATTATAGATTAGATAGGTAGGTACTTTATTTACGTTGCACTAGAACTGCACAATGGGCTATTGGCGACAGTATGGGAATCATCCCTGAGCATGATCCGAAGGCATGCCATCGCAATTTTGATCCTCAGCGAGCACTTTAAGAACAGTTTACGAGGACCAATATCGCGCACCCCCGATCCCTACGCTGGCCGATCAAAGTGGTTATCCAGCTGCTTATTGACCGCAGCCAGTGATGCTTGACTTCGGTGTTCTACTGGGAACCGTGTTGTAGTGTATCTACCACTACCAAAATACAATTACAATTCACTAGTATATAAGACGTCTATTCTATGGTAGGGTACCTTTTCATAGATGAAAGTTGACATTGTTGATAGCTACCATCTTCACATTGGCGACCCTGACTTGATGAGGACCCGCTTACCTTGCCATAAACGCCCACTACGAACGCCTACTTCAAAGGATGGTTCACATTGAACTTGCTACTTGTGACTGTGACATTGTCCTCCTCACGCTGTTGCTTCGCAGTTTAGATCACACATGACGTACAACGTATACACTCGACTGCTGAAGGCAACATAAGAGCGATAACGATCGTGAACTTAATACAGCTCTCACGATCATCGTTAAAAAAAAGTCCGGTGATCTTAATACAGCTCTCCCGGCTTTTAATGTTTAGCCTATTTTATAAAATATTTTTAAAATGTATTTCTTCTTTAGTCAGGAAATAAAATCCAATTTACTCAAATAATAAGATGACATAGAACAGTCCCTGGACTAATTATTCTAAGATTCTATGTAAAAATTTTAATTATCAGGTGATACTCTATACAGCTTTATTGTTTTTACGCGACTAAAACCGGTTTGAACTTGTTTACGTTAGTGTATCAATTGGTATAACATTGTAATGTAATACGTTTAAAGTAAATACAAATAGGAAGTCTGTAAAAAATCTCCTGGATAAAACCATTATATGTCTAAATATAAAAGTATTGCCTATAAACTGGTGCAAAACATGTCATTATTAAAAAAACTACTGTGCGTCTATTAATTTGGTCTAATTATTACAATATAGTAACTGATATGATAAATATTTATATTATCTAATTGATACACGAACGTAAACAAGTGCGAACAGTCATATAAAAAACAATGTCTATAGTATCACGTGATAATTTTACATAGAATCTTATAGTGTGCCTAATGATATGGCCTATTTGAAAGGCTGGTTGAACTACCTGCATATTTATCTGATGGTATATTGTTGTCAAGGGCGCCGGCAGTGGGGTGCACTTGCACCCCCCTGGCTTTTTTTTTAAACAATTGAAGAGATACAGAAAAATTTTGTTATGAAATTTTTTTATTAAACATATTTCTATGGAAAAACAAATAATTAAGTACTTATTGATACATAACAATTAAAAAATTGCTTAATCAAACAACAATTGTAATCGTCCTCTTTGCTGTCCAAATCTGTTATAACTTTTTCAGTGAATTCTGAGTCATCTTTGATTCTTTTCTTATGCACACTGAGCATTCACAAACTTAGCAGATTCAATACAGGTTTGTTAAAAAAAATTCTCACGTTGCTTACCATTTGCCGCCTCTTACCGTGAACATTCTTTAGTGGGAAAAAGTAACCAATGAACACCTCGCTTTACATGACGTCACATAATAGAACACTACAATTGGATCTCACCTGACTAAACTCCTCCCAATGNCTTTTTTTTAAATATCTTGCTAACAATGAAGAAATGTATCTTGAAAAAATGAACAGATGAAAGTATATGTAATAACAAAACAAAATGTAATAGCAGAATATTTTAATTTTTTTTCGGTGGGAGGGGAGGGTAGTTTGTTGTAGGGTTGCACCCCCTTATATATTATTCTGCCGGCGCCCTTGATTGTTGTATTTAATTTTATACAGAAAGTGATATACTATCTTTAAGAAATGAGATACGGAAATCTCACCTCCACTTTAAGTCGTCCTAGTAGATTAAAAAAGAAGAAAAAAAATGTGTTTATTTTGGTGATTATTTGTGAAGAGAGCGGTGTTGATTGATTGTGTGATAATCCCTTCGACAAAATTTTTAATACCACTTCTCTTCCCTATTCTCATTTAGAAGCGTTTAAGGTAAGTGCAATATCATTATTAACATTTAAGTTCAAAAACGGCAATCAAAATGACACCCGATATCAAATTTACTACTGCATAACTACGAAACACACACTAAAGATAAACAACTAAGAAAGTTACTTTTTCTCCCTCCTCATGAAATTAATTCTTTAATGAATGAATTAAAAAAAAATTTATTGAATAAAAAGTTATTTGAAGCGTGAACTGAAAAGGCACGTATAAATTGGTATAACCAAAGTATGAATTGGGTGACATGCGCTTCCATGTAACGTTCTTTATTGAATTTATCTGACACAGCGAATATGTACGCAATAAACTATTTTTGTTCAAATAGTTTATCATTGATGTTATTTTTAAAATCTGTGAAATCTCTTATATTTAAAAGAATGTTGTTGTTAATTTACGTCGAGCTGCACAATGGGCTATTGGCGACGGTCTGGGAAACATCCCGGAGGATGACATGCCATCACAATTTTGATCCTCTGCGGAGGGGATGGCACCCCCGAAGTCGAGCACTTTACGGTAGAACAGTTTAACGAGGACCCATACCGCACACCCTCGGTCCCTACGCAGACTGATGCAAGTGCTCACCCACCCGCACACTGACCGTGATGCTTGACTTCGGTGATCTGCTGGGAACCGTGTCTTAACGAGATCAGTCTACTGCGGGACTTTAAAAGAATGACTAAGGGCGCTTTTTCATTACACGACAAATGTGTGAACGACAATGTCGTTGCCGGATCATTCAAGCAATTGTTTTTTCACTTGTCCGATATCGTTAGTCCGAGAAGTAGAAATTCTTGTTCATTCAATGTTTTGAGCTTGAGTGTGTAGAGACATAAAATTTAAATAATTTATTTGAACGTGTTTTGAAAAATTATAAGTTTTCGTTTTGGCAACGGAGTTAGATATATAATCAATGTTGTTGTGTTCTAAAATGTTTAAGAAATAAAATATGTTATTTTTTTGATAAAATTATTTGTAGTATCGTAAATTGGCGTTCATTTAATTTAATTGGCACAAAGACCCAACAAGTGAGCAGTTGCTTGTGTTCTGCTGAGATTTTTTTCTGCAAACTTTAAATATGCCGGATGATAATCGTCGTCTCACTTTATTTTAGAAGAAAAAAACTAGCAGTGCAGAAACGTTTTCGGGTGCACGAAATGGTACTTACGTATTAACGCCACCGCAGCTACAGATTTGGCGGTTTTTAAGTGCCGCCAATCTACACCTAAAATTTTTGCGACAAATCATGAAATAAAACACTCTATTTAAAATCTAAAAATTCAAAACATTTTTTTAAAAATCAAAGTAGTCAATTGGCTTTCGGTGGAAAATGGGCCGGTATAGAGTTTAGCATATTTTTAAAACAATCTCTTTTCTTTCACCAGATGTTGTCGTCATATGAACTATGATAAATAAGATTCCAAATGATATCTCGCTGTCCCACTATGTCTTTTGTTCCTCCATTTAGCACTGCCCCTTATTCTCTCAACTGTTTGTGTATTATGAACTCCTGTATCAGGATTTTTAAAATGTATACAAATACCTACTTGTATTTATGATAAACCATAGGAATCCTTCTATTCTCTTTGTTTGATAACCTTTCCAACTGTCAGAATAAATTGTGCTACCATCTAAGCTCCACTTGCTGATCACACTGTCTTAAATTACATTTCTAAAACGTATGTTTAGCAAAAGAAAGTTTCATGTCATGGGAATTGGTACATTTTCGTTTTCTTTTGGGTAAAATATTTCGCTACTGAAAAAATAAAATTGCATCTTGTTCTGTTTTTGGCAAATCCAAAAGATGCATTTTCGTAGCACTTTAAAATGGCTTCAGAAAACAGCAAACAAGGCAACATGGAATCCAAAAGATAACTGCGTGAGAAAACGGGGTTGCTGTGTGTGAACAACAGGATTGCTCTTTATTGGCGCAACTTCTGCAACAACGTAAGTACCCACGAAATAAATGAGGTCAGATATGTTGAAGAAGATTTTTATGTGCTTTTCCATAAGCTACAAAAAGTCCCAAAAAAATTTTTTAATTACGTCCGAATGAGAGAAACCAAGAACAAGAATGATGTTAATGAGGAATAATTTTTATATGGCTTTTGAGTTGGCGTCTGCTCGCCAACTTACGTCTGTAATNTTTGTAGGAACATCATATGTCACATGACTATTCATATTACTTTTATGAGAGTTGCGAATGGCAACAGATCAAAAAATAATAATAAAAAATGAGTGTTCTAAAAAATGTCTGCTGATCATTTTTATCCTGTAACTCTGTTGCGTACAACTGGTGACCCGGACGTGATCAGCGCTTAGTTACAGGATTAGAACTTGGAGATTACAAGCCAAGCCAACTTTTGCAAAAAATGAAAAATTTAGGGGCAGACGATTTTTCAGAAAAAGTGTTAAAATCTTTATGGCTTGATAAAATGCCGAATTTTATACGAAATATTCTACTTGTCATTGAAGAAAGTTTAGATAAACTGTCTACGATGGCGGATAAAATTCACGAAATGAAAACTGGGGAAGAAATATGTACTGTTTCACCACATGTTACCTACAATGATGCTTTAATTGCACGAATAGCAGCATTAGAACAGAAAATTGATTCACTGCAAATAAATGACCCTAGTAGATCTAAATTTAGAAATAATTACCGAAATACATCTCTAAGTCGCAGTCATTCAATAAAAGTATTCAATAGGAAAGGTAAATATTGTTACTACCATTTTAAATTTGGTTCAAAATGTTTACCTGGTAAATGTCGCCAACCATGTTCTTATGATTCTGATGCGGAAAACAGGGAAAAGCAGTAGATTTGGCGGCAGATTCTGCTGCTGAGGAAATAAATGATTGCCGTAAATTTCGATTGTATGTTCNTTTGATTCCGACAAACGATATCGCCTTGTCGGATACGACATAATCGTATCGGTGAGTGAAAAAGCGTATTTTACTTGACCCTTTGTCGGTCGGATCCGTTATCGTGTCGTGTAATGGAAAAGCGCTCACTTAATGAATGTTTTTGAGTGGATGAATAAAAAGTAAGAAAGAAGAGTGAACTAACAGTGGGAATTGAAAAACAATTAGGTATACTTAACAGTAAAAGACAGGCCCTTAGCAAGTTCGGAGAAAAACCTACTTACATGGTATAGACCAGTGATTCTCAACCACTGTGCCGCGGCACTTTTGTGTGCCGCCAAAATCTTAAAATGTGCCGCCAAATATTATAAATGATACAATAAAAATTATATGGCTTTTTTTTATTACGAGTAAAGTTTAAATTAAAAAGAAAAATGTGTGTATATATACTGTTATATATAGACTTTTTATATAATTTTTCCTCGCTTTAACCGCGTGAACATCTTTTTCGGCGATTGACTTGTTTCTGACCATCTTAAAATAAGAAGGAAGTATTTAAATTGTCTTTGACAATTTTAAAATTTTTTTTGAAATAAGTAGTAAATTTAATGACTATTAAAATTATTAATTAACAAAAGAAAGCAAGATAAATATTAATTTTCGAACGGAAATAAAAGCTAATCATTAAAGTAAGCTATGCAATTAATAGTTATAAAGGAAATTAACAAAGAATGTAACAAAAAAAATAAGCTAGCAATTAATAATTAGCAAGAAAACTAGTTAACAAGAAATAGCACAAAAAATAATAATTAATGTAAGAAAACTAACAGCTGAAAACTATAGAAAACAAGCTAACAATTAATAACTAGAAAAAAACTAAATAACTGTTACTAACTAATAAAAAATGAATCGAAAGAAATAATTAATCCCTTAATAAACGTGCTTTTGTAGTACATATCATTTTATTTCACATTCAAAATTATTATCACAAACTATTTAAACACAGTGTATTTTAGGGAAGTAAACAACTTTTAAACTAATTTTTTTCAATGTGTTCTGCCAAATTTCGAAATCGATAAAAGTGTGCCGCCACGAAAAAAAGGTTGAGAATCACTGTTATAGACATTCCCAGTAAAAGAAATTCTAAAAATTAACCCAAACTTTTTAAACAATTCATATAATAATTTTATCGTTCGCTGTTATTACTCGAAAATTCTACTTTCCAAAATTTTAGTTCTTATTACACTACAATGAATAAGAATCTCAAAAGTAAATGGTTTTTATGCCACGCTCTAGAATATCATGATAAAATTGCCATAATGATCTCCAGAACAATACATCATTTTACCAATTATTTATTAATTTTAACATTTTGATGTTTTAACCTCTTACCCAATAAAAGGGTCTGCTGACACTGTTTATTTAAATGGTTGATTAGGAGACTGTTAATATTTTACATTCGGTTAAAAGGCACACTAAATATCTATTAAGAGAGAGAGAGAGAAACGTTTAGAATTATTTTTCTACTTTTAGGTAAAAGATGTTTCAATGGGTTCAACTGTGTATCTTCATATTATGTTGTGTTGGAGTTTTATTTGGTGTTCTGGGAGAATTTGGATTACAGAATGAAACGTGTGCCTTCTTTTTCTTGGGTGTGTCTGCTTACGCTGGAGGAAAAATCATACGCCTTATTAGGTTGCCTGGATTATTAGGTTAGTACACTGAATAACTTTTGATCCGATTTTCCAATCTTGAGGGCGGCTACGATGGCTCAGGAGCGTTCGCCTCCCAATGAAGTGAACCGGTTTGGCTGGTCGATATGAATCTGGCTGGCACCAACTACTGACGTAAAATATCCTCACGGGTAGGCGAATGATGGAGTCCCCTTGCCGTCGGACTAACCGTGTGAGGTTCTCGTGGTCTTCCTCTCCACGTAAAGCAAATAGGTATTAGTTCCATCAAAAAGTCCTCCACGAAGGCAAATTCCTACCAATACTTGATATATATATATGTGTGTATGTTACCGGCAAAGTTTGAAATCCGGCATTGTATATAATGCCTAAAACTAGCCGACAATATATGAAATGATTTATATTTCACACTTTTCCTAGGCAACTCCTTACATATTTCCTAGGCAAATGATTTATATTTCACTTTCTATAGAATGCCGAATGAGAAACCGGCAAAGAATAAAATCTTCTGTGATGGCCATGCTAGTAAAAGTGATGAAATAGATATTTTGTGCAATACTCGTATTTGTTTCTAAACTGAAAATAATTGTGACTTAAATGTGAATTATTTATACGAAAATTTTGTTTCCCTTAATAATAAAGGCATAAATTATGTTTTGTACAACTTTCATTTTTCGCTACGCATTTTGAATAATTTTTTTTTAATACCACTCTCATTATTTTTTCAGAATAACGTTTTTATTTTTGAGAAATGCGCGTCATTTACATAATAACCTCATCAGGACGTTTTTTTCATACTTTGCCTAAATAGCATTTGTCATTCTATAGAATGCCTAGGTATTATATACAATCCTTAGGGAAAGTATGTAATACTTCTCAGATTTCATACCTTGCCTAAAAACATCCGGCATTATATACAATGCCTAGGTTTATAGAGTGCAGGCGTTTCATACTTTGCCAGCAACATATATATGTGTATGTATTTACTGTGTGTGTATATATATATATTAAGTTACGAAATCAGACACAAGGACGAACTTTCTCTGAATAACGTACCTTTTTTTCCCCACAGACTCGTATTTTTGACCTTCAGAATACGAAGGAAGTTAATTTTTGAAAATGTAATTTTAAATTGGATGAAATCGGTCAAAAAGTTCTAGGAAAAGCAAATTTCAAATTTATCTTCTTTTTTTTTTATTACTATTCGAGTTCCTAAATTTTGTAAAATGCAATTTATAATTACATTCATTAAAGCAGTGTAAAAAGAAACTTTAATGATAAAGTCTATAAGCGTAACCTAAATTTGATCGGAAATATGAGTGAATATAAATTAATTTGTTATGAAACCTGTAACAACTATCCTTAATGACAGACTCGTAAAGATGTTTGCTTATATTTTTTTAAAACTTATTTTGTATGCATCAGAAAAGATCAAATTAAAATTATTTACGCTTTATTACATAATTAGACAATCAAGATTTGGATAATATAGGTAAAATCGGCAAAAAAAAAGTCCATATTAGACGAGGAAAGCACATTTGTTTTAATACTATTTTCAATAATTTTGAATACTCAATAAGATAGGTTTTTTTTTTAAAAAATTAAGCTGATATTCTTAAACATATTTTATGGAAATATTTTACTATATGCAAAACCTTTTTTGGTTGAAGTATTTTTCAGCCGAATTTATAATTTATTCTATACTGAAACACATGAGTACAAACTAACAAATATTAAAAAAAATTTAAAAAAACTTATTTATAAACAGTGTTGGACGTTTGCTTCTAAAAAGTATATTTGCCAATTATGTTGCGACTCAAGGCAATGCTAATTTAATTTTCTTGCACACTCGCATGAACGTATATATATATATATATATAT
>NC_092206.1:2482052-2494253 GCF_043381705.1 Parasteatoda tepidariorum | reverse complement strand
ATATAACGTCGTTGCCGAGTGGAAGGATTAAAACAGGTCTTAGGGGGGAAGGAGGGTACAAAATTTATTTATTTAATATTAGTCAGAGCAGTCATGAAAGTGTGTAAAAGTGAACACGAAAAGTTGCGCTCCTCGGTTATATGTTAGGGAAAATCTTGCAAAGCAAAAACAGATCGAGCGTTTCCCACACAGAGCAAAGAGGAAAATGTCCTGCTTTTAATTAAATGCATACATGAGCCAAAAATAGATTTAAGAACAGGATGTGGCTTTTAAAAGTGTGAGAAAGTATTTCAATTAGGATAACATAAAAAGATCAATTGAAGCTTTTTATGTTTTATATATATATATCAAGTACATATATATGTACTTTCTACAAATAATAAATGTATTCTTTTCTCTTTTAGGGATATTAATTGTTGGAATAATGTTTCACTCGCTTCTCTCATTTGAGAAATATGTTTCCGTGTGGTGGTCCTCGATTATTAGGTAACTTATTTTAACTAAATTCGTCGCAACCAATGAAATACCAAGAAACTAAATCGGGAAAAGAAATGATTTCATTTGATTTAAGATATGAAAGATGTGATAAAAGTTGACATGTTTTGTGCGTTAAAAAGATAGGCGCCCATTCTCAAGAGTGAATGAACAAAACAAAAGGGATTTAAAACAGAAAACGTAAAGTTGTTAATCAAAAATGGAAACTAAAGGAGGAAAACAAAACTAGAAAAGCCGCGGTGGCCGAGAGTGAAAGCAAGGTACGTTTTCGGTTTCAAATCTTTTTGTTTCCCTTTTCATGTATGACGAGTCTTGAGAATAGGCTCCTATTTTTGAGTGACACATATTTTAAGCAAGTTTACATTTTTGTTAATGCACACTTTGACTCGCGTCCTTTTTCGTAAACATGCATTTTGAATGGTGTCTATTTTCGTAAACACGCATATGAACTGTGTCCATCTTTAAAAACATGCTTTTTGAGCTATGTGAATTTAATTGACTTTGAGTACAGGTGGCATTTTGAGCAGTGTCCGTTTTTATAAATACGTATATTTTAAGCAATTTTTCCATTTTTGTTACGAAGCGTTTGGAGTTGTGTCCATTTTAATAAACATGCATTTCGTGAACGCGCATTTCAGGCTGTGTTCAGAATGAAAATCTATTAATAATAAACTAAGAATAAAATTATAATTATTCAGAATAAAATCAGCTTTTGCTGAAAAAGCACTGTGAGTTTGGTCGATAAAGAAAATTCCGAAGACAAACAAAATCGGCACGAGTTTCCTAATTTTTAAATTTGAAGAAAACGTTGTTGTCTTCAGCCATTAAGGCGGTACTGAGAGTTTTCTTGTTTTTCAGTGGCGCCATCTATGGTCAAGAATTTTACTTCTGCCCCACCCATACGTCACATCAGTTTTACAGGGCGGATCCATCCATCCACAAATCGTAATTTTGACCTGAATTAGAGAACGACCCATCTCAATATCCCCAGGGTTATGGAGCGCTTTGTGACCCGACATATTTAACGTGCACCAGTCCACTACACAGAGAGTGGATCCAGACGAACCAAGAAAACATTCTTTCACCTAACTTCCCTGATTATCCCGAGTTAACTCGGGTATAATATCTCGGGCAATGCGTTTTATCACGTATTTATTCGGCCGGGAAGCAAATCGAAAAATAATAATGTTTTGTATATACGATGGTTGTTGAATTTAGATAGAGTAACAAAAAAAATGGCGTTCGTGAAGTAATGCAGATGATGAACATGTACAAAGACTAATATTTAACTTTTTTCATTTGCCCGAGATCATTTGGGATAGTCAACTGGTGGTCAATTAAATATTTTTCACACGTAAAAAAAATTTCAACTTGTGTATGGTATTTTGTTTTAGTGCCTTGTATTTATTAATAAAATAAAAAATATATATATTTATTTTTTGCATTTTTTTTTACAAAAAAATTAATAAGATAATATTTCTTTCAAAAAAATTGGTTAAATATGAAGCATTTATCACTTAGACATAAATGTTTTTACTGAATACCTGTATATGTCTGTTCCACAGAGATTGTGCTCTCACTGCCATACTGCTGAAAGCTGGCCTCGGTCTCGACCCAGACAAATTGTCAAAATTAAAACTCGCCACCTTGAAGCTCTCTCTCATTCCCTGCCTGAGTGAAACAATAGGAGTGGCTGTCTTTTCCAAACTCTTTTTAGGTTTGCCATGGACTTGGTCACTCATGTTAGGGTGAGTTTCACATAACTGTGGAGTTTATTTATCTATGAAGAGGTACCCCTTTACAGAATCGAGTTAGCATGCCTTATATACTCGTGAATTGAAATTGTATTTTTGTAGTGGTAGACACACTCCCCCACCAGAATTATATCTGTGATAGAATTCGATGAGCGGGTGCCTCTAGTTGGCTCATTGCTGTTTAGTGAGAGGCCGGGAGGGCTGTATTAAGATCACCGTACTTTTGAGTGCTAATCATGAGAGCTGTATTAAGTTCACGGTCGTGATTGCTCCTGTGTTGCCATTAGCAGTCGAGTGTATGCAGGCCGACGTTGTGTGTGATCGAGACTGAGTAGCAACAGCGCGAGGAGGTGAATAATGTCGCTGTCACAAGTAGCAAGTCAACTGTTAAATGTGGACAATCCATCGAAGTAGGCGTGTTCAAATCGAAGTGGGAGTTTCTGTCGCGGTAGGCGTGTTTACATCACGTCCGGGTCACCAATGTGTGGTTAGTCATATTGACAATGTCAACATTCATCTATGAAAAGGTACTCCGTCATAGAATCAAGTTAACATGTCTTATATACCAATGCACTGGAATTGAATTTTTGTTGTGGTAGACACATTATAAAACAGTATGACACCCCCAGGGTTGAATGGTATGAAGAACATACACTGAAATTATACTCTCGGGAAATTAAAAATAAGACAAAAAAATTCATCAATTCATTCCTTTAGGTGTCATTAGATGTTCTATATGAGTGGGGGGGGGGCTCCTTTGCTGAAGCACACCATCCCCTTTATTATGGATTCATGGACAAACTCTCCTATCGGCGATCATTTGTACTATAATAAATCACGTGATGAATGATCTCAAATGTTCGATTAGCATATCATTCTGCTACAAACCTCGTAAGTTGGGTTATGTTTCATTTTACTGAACATGTTGTTATTGTTTCCCATGCTACTTGCCGGGACTAACCAATAAGCAACCCTGCGTGGTGAATCAAGCAAATTTAAGGAAGAGGGAGGTTTTTCAGTGGCGCCATCTATGGCCATGAATGCACACACACACGATCGTAATTTTGACCTGAACCAGAGAACCTTCAATTCTCGACCTCCTGGACAGGGGTTCAACGCTGTCCCGGATACTGTAGATGGATTCATCTCGATGCCTTGTCTACCGCGAAAATATCTATAGGTTGATGGAGAGTGGCTATCCACATTTGCATCGTTACATGATATCAAAATTACACACCTCTGAAACAATTTGTCAACTGCCGATACGAGAATGAAATATCGAAAGTGAAAGTACATAATCTTCGAGGAAAAAAAAAGACAAGAGGGTAACTGAAATCTGTTTAGAAAGTGTAATAATTAGTAGGAAATTTCTGTAAATTTTATTTCTGACGATTATAAATGAAATCTTCAATTGTAGGTTCATCATATGTGCTGTATCTGCAGCAGTATTGGTGCCCGGGATGATTGATTTAGACGAAAAGCGATTTGGTACAGAAAAAGGAATATCTACTCTGATGCTGGCCGCTGTTTCTCTTGACAACACTGTTGCCCTGGCGGGATTTTTCCTCTCGATAAGCATTTTAACTTCTCAAGGCAATTTCAAAAAATTGTTTCTTAAGCTTACGTAAAAAATAAAATATTATTTTTTCTACACCAATAAGCATGTTACTCTGACCGTTAAAACGTGGCTGACTGAAAAACAAATTGTTATTACAATTAGAAAAAAGGTGTCGAAGTTTACTATTAAAGGTAATTAGCTACACCCAAATTATTCTCAGCTTATGACCGGCATGCTTAGATTATTTCTTCAAATATACAAGGGGTGATCAAATGAAAAGGTGCGAAACGACACGGTGGGTACAAATGTAGACTTTATTCAAAATATACACCATAGGCCTGTGCACAGCGATCCCACTGATGAACAAGCCGCAGGATTCCTTGTTCCCAGAATTCCTGGGGTCTTGACGAGACCCAGTCCTTCACAGCGTCCTTGAGTATGTCGTCCGAGTTGAAGAGCTTCCCTTTCAGGTATTTCTTCAGCGGACCAAACACGTGGAAATCGCAGGGCGACTAGTCCGGATTGTAGGGCGGATGGTCCAACGTCTCCCACTTGAACTTGGCCAGTTCCATATGTGTGAGTCTGGAGACGTATGGACGCGCGTTATCGTGGAGCAGAACCACACCCTACGTGAGCAGCCCCGGTCTTTTGTTCTTGATGGACCTGCGTAGGCGTCAGAGTGTCTCACAGTACACATCGGAGGTAATGGTTTTTCTGTGCTCGAGGAAATCGGATAACACCTCGCAGCCCCTCAATCGTCGAATTTTGCAACGCGAACGCCATCCGGTGCCGCATCATTTGGACGCCGCTTTTGATAAGAGCCTATGCTCTCTCCTGCTCATGTGGGCACCCGCGCATGCTCCGATCCCACTCAGAGACTCCAATCGCATCCCGAGATGTCTCGCTACGTTCTCCCATAGCGGAATATGCAAATATTTAATTGTTACGTTTTTACGTCGTTTCGTACCTTTTCATTTGATCACCCCTTGTAAAGGTATTTATATATCTTCTCATTTAAGAAAGCATGTTTAAAATAATTTATTTTGTTAAATTAGAACTAAAAAAAATTATCGTATTTTATTAATATATATATTTGAAATTGATTTTTTTTTAAAATCATTGTTTTTCTTCATTTTTTTAAAATTTATTTTCAAAAATATTTTTTAAAGGGGGCCCCTAATGGGTAATCCAGCTCAGCATATGACGATAGTAAAATACTTTTTATTCAAATACATTTCTTTTAACACTTGATGTTCAACTATTAATTCATTCATATGGGGAGAAAAAATTATTTAATAAAACAAAATTGTTGACCTAAGAAGGAATTTTTTTCTTCTTTTTTATATTACTTATTTTTGATTATTGCAATCTTTTGTGAACTGGATTTTTTGTAGAGTGTGTGTTTGAATGATGCAAAATATGATTTTAGAAATGACCAGTATGTTCTTGCTGAAGAGAGCTCTTGAACCATTGATCGGAGTATTGTTGGGTGGAGCGTTTGGTCTGCTGATGGGGTGGATAACATCATCTAAGGTGATTCTTAAGGAATGATTTTTTTTCTTTCTTTAGAAAAATTAATATCCAAGATATTTTTTTCACCAGAACTTTGCCATGCTATCTGAAAACTCCCCTTCTTTCTACTGTATGCCCCCTCTCTTTTTAAAGATTAGGAGGTGATTCGAGTTGGAGAATTGAATTTTTTCTAGACAAACAAGTGAGACATTGTTACCAATTTATTTTTCCATTTGAATCGAGGGAGGCCCTTATAACTTCTAAACTATTCGTTCGATTGCTTCATTCCATTCAGCTGGAAAAGATACACATTTGAAGCAATGCCTCAATTGTCCATCTAAAGAAAATTATAATCTCTTCCACAAATTTTCAAATCTCCTACCTCAAACAAACAAAAAAAAAAGGAAAGTGTACAGAAGAGAATGGAGAAGTTTTAAGGTGTCATTTAATAAAAACATGACAAAGCTTTCGCAAAAAATATCTTAGATATTGATTTTTCTGAGGAAATACTCTTTTTTATTGCTATAATGATTGGACTATAACCCCAACTACTGTATAAGAACTTCATCATCATTTTTGTTTAATAATGTAATTTCTTTAAAATCAGGTTTCATATGAGCGAGCTCTTCTCCTATGCCTGGGAGGTCTGAATTTCATATTCTTGAGCAAAAGATTAGATGTGGCGGGTGCTGGAGTGCTAGGGTGCGTGACTTTCACTTTCATTGCATCTCTCAGGTGGCGAAAAGACATTACTTCATTCGTGAGTTCAACAATTATACACTCCCTAGCCATAACTATTCAAAATCTTAATTATCAGAGAGCTGCTGAAACAGGTTTGCACCGGTAATATGCATCTCATCTGACCCTCCTCCTAATAAATTAAAAATGTTAATAAAGTGTCTCATTCCAATGCAATTAAAAAAAATTTGTGGTGAGAGTATTATTCGTGCAAAAAAAAAAGCAATGAAGTGTAGTTATCGAAATTTAAACGTTTTTTTCCGTAAACGTCAAAATTTTCCCTGCATAATAATTCTTTTTTCTTTTCTTTTCCTTTTAACATTTTCACCTCTACGCTAAGAGTTAAAGATAATCTTCCGACGAAGCAGAAAGATTTGCTCATTATTATTTTACAAGCAAATAATACACGAGAAACTTAATAAGAGTACTTTCCATATGGTAAAGACAACCCTAAAATGTTGGTAAATTTGATGTAAAAACTTTGTGTAAAATGAAGTATTTCTGGAAACGTCGCGTTTAAACAGTTGTAATATCGAATTTCATTTGAACAAATATCGATTGTGTTACTTTGTTATGTGAATTTAGTTCAGAGCGTGGGTGGGAGAGAGATAGATCTTAATTTGATCCAATCATAATTCAGGAACGATTATAACAGATCTATTGTTGATCTTGAATTATTCATTCTTGGACAACTTTACATTTTTAATTCATTCATCTTTTGTTTATACCTTCTTTAAATAGATTATACGGTCCGCCATTGGTCACTCTATCCACAAAAAATAACATTAAGCACAGGAGCGACCATTTCGTTCACTATATCCGGGTATGTTCACTATAACGGGGTTTGACTGTATGTCTATAGTTTTTGCAAAGTTTTTTGACAAACATTTTCTTGTTGAATTGGGTGTATCTGACGAGCTGTCAAAAGCAAGGCGACTCAAAACTTATGCAAGAAGTGATCGAAGGTTAAATTAAAAAGTTTTTTTTTTATTGAATTATATGGAAAAATTTAAACTCTCTCAAACATTTAAGTACACAGCAAAATTCATTTACTGGAAAGTTTTTAAATTATAACCGAGATGTTATCTAGAAATATTCTTTCATTTAAGTTGTGATTTTTAATTTATTTTAGATGACTCCTACAAAGCTAATTCTTAGTGAAAACAGAAACAGAGAAGCTTATTATTTCGCAGAAAATTTCCACAATTTCAAGTAGATCAATTCGAGGTATTTATCAAGCGTTGAAGGAAAAAAAAACCTTGATTTGGACTTGCTACAAGTGTTCAGACAGATAGGCAAGTTTGGAAATTAATATCAAGGCAAAACATGTCAATTTTATTTTATTTTATAACCGTCGTCGAACAATTGACCCAACTTTTGGGTTCACGGTACCGTGTTCAATGCCGTAGCCTTGTCATTTTGAACCAGATCCAGAAGACAAGGGAACTTCTGGATCAAGTATCGGGAGAAGTTTGCCTTCTTGGAAATCTTTTTGATGGAACTAATCCGCATTTGCGTTACATGGAACGGAAAACTACGAAAGCCTCCCACGACGACAAGGAGACTTTTCTTTCCTCCAAGCCCTGAGCATGTACCTAGGTTATACAAAACCCTTAACCATAAAGCTCAGGACTTGACCCCTAGTCCAGCTCCACCCCAGGCAAAGAACGGGCCCAGTCAGCGGTATTTATTTTGATATGTACAAGACTGCAGTAAATAGTTACAGTGATTCAGAATTTGTTACTATGCTAGGTTGTATACATGAGATAACATGAGCCACCACGGCTCAGAAATATGTCAATTCGCCAAATGGAAAATGCCAAATATATTCTTCTCACATCTTAACCACATTATAAACGAGGCAACAAAAAAAAGGAAACATGCGTCGGATGGTTAATGATGAGGGGAAAAAAATGGAATTTAAATGAAACTCATATTGGCCTTCGAAAAAGAGTCCATTTTTCAGCAAGGATGTTTCCTACATGGAAGACAACATCTGAGACAGTCCTGGGAGACTGTATATTTCAACTAGCAATGCCTCGATACATAATTCGAGTCAAAATTCTTGATGGTCCCATCTGGTGGTTTCATGATGGTCCAGCATCACTTGTTGGTCACCATCATTCAACATTTTCCATTAGGTGTTCATGGTTTTTGATATGCCAGCAAACTTCCATCATTCCATTACGGAAAATGCTACTTTAATACTACGATGGTTAACCATCAACTGAAGTTTGGTTCTCATGAACCAACATTCCATGTGATGGTTCCAACTATACATTTCCATGATGGTTTAGAGGGAATTCTTGTTGGTTCTCAGGAATATACCATCCAAACAATTTTTTTATGCTGGCCCATCATATATCAGTTTGAATTCCTGCATTGGGATGATGGTGGTTCATGATCGTTCACACATTTGATTTCTGAGAAACTTTGATGGAAATTTCTGATGATTCAACATGAACAAACCATCAAAACAAGTTGCTATTCATATGTTGGACCCTCATAAATCAGTCCGAATTTCTACATTAGAGTGATGGTTAATTATGTTGGTTACCATCAAAAATATAGTAGTTCATGATGGAATTATTGATGTTTACCATCAAGATTATGTTGATCCATCGATGGAATACCATCAAATATTTTAACTTTAATTTGTGGTGGTCGACAAAAAATTGGTTTTCTCAATAAAATATTCAAGTATTAGACTGGTCTGCCTAAATCCAATTGAGATCACTTTAACCAGCTAATTAAATAGAACACTGTAGCACCCTCCCACAGAAGCTAATTAATTCAACAGAAAATGATATCAAGAATAATGGGGGAACCATATTTATGTAAGATTATTTTTAAACTGCCAAACATTTCACCTCTAGTCTTTTTATTTATCAAAATTATGATAGAATAAGTGCTTTTTTTTAGCAAATTATTTGTTTCTGCCTTTTGCTCATGCTTAAATTTTTGAGATGGCAAATTGAATCGCAATTTTTGTGTGATACTTTTCATTGTTTTTTTTTCTGATGCTTTTTAAAAAATATATATATTTTCAGAACTCTCTCATCAGTATAATTGGAATGCTGTGGAAAATACTGGAAATTTTTCTTTTTGCTTTGATTGGAATTCAAATCTCACTAGACAGACTAAATTTAGGTAAGTATCTGCATTGAATTATCAGTATTTTAGCAAATATCACCGGGGTTTGTCTGCCTATTTAATTAAAAAAGTCTTTGATATTTCCTAATCTGCCTGACATTTTTTAGGCTCATAACAATTACCCTATATACTTTTAGTATAATTCGAAAATAATTCGAGTAGGAATTTAAAATGTTCCGGACACTGATTTTATAACCGTCGTTCAACAGTCGATCCAATTTTTTGAGTTTACAACTGCTAATGTTCAACTCCGTAGCCTTGTCATTTAAGACCCAATCCAGAAGACAAGAGAACTCCTGGATCAAGTATTGGGAGAAATTTGCCTTCGTGGAGGACTTTTTGAAGGAACTAAAGCGTTGCATGAAGAGGAAGGCCATGAAAACCTCCCTCGGTTAGCTTGACGGCAAGGGGACTCTAACCCATGATCTGTCTACCACTGAGGATATTTTACGTCAGCAGTGTGGTCCATGCACGCGCCGATTATACAATAAAATAAGTCTTCACTGCTCTAAGCCTACTGATAGAAATAAAATAGGCTAATAGAGCAAGGAATGATAATTTTTTTCATTCCAATTAGCCTAAAGGCGATGTTGGTTGAAGATTAACAAGTATCAGGCTAATTATAAAATACTGCAAACTTTTTCGTTGCAAAAGAGACAATATATTCAACTCTTTAAAATTTTAAAAAACTGTTCACTTAAAATTATGTACTAAATTCGTATCAGTGTTTTATTTCTTGTGATTAATCAGTATTTTTTTTTAAACTTTAAAGTCATTGAGAATCCTATTATCTTCAAAGAATAAGATTTCATCTATGCAATCTTCGAAGAAATATTTAGATTAATGCCTATTAATAAGCACGACACCCGGATTCTCTGAATGTTTTTATTGACAAATTTTTTTATTCTCAAAATGCCAAAAAAATACGATTTTAATAGTTTATAGACAACAGTTCATTGACAATTCATTAACTTTCCAAATAATTTAATAACAAAATGCTCAGCTACTTGCATAATTTGTTTCTTGTAATAATATTTGTGGCAGTATTTCCTGAAAATGAGTTGCGTTCGGGAAATCTGCAAGTAGTACAATTTAAGGAAACCGGTTACCTAATTTGTACTAATCTCAAAAATATTGAGAATTACTGATTAAGTGGAGAAACTCGAATAAGACGAAGAAAAATTAGTAAAAATTGAAAAAATATGACAATCAAGACTGACGTCATCAGGGGGTACCAGTCCTGCACTCCCTGAGGACTGGTCCCCTGATGACGGCAGCCTTGATTGTCATATTTTTTCAATTTTTACTAATTTTTCTTCGTCTCATTTGTTTTATTCCTCTTGGTTTCTCTGCTGCTTAGCGCATTTTTTCCATTCGGATGTTATTTTTATTAGTATTTTAAGTTCTTTTCTTAATAGTTGAGAAACTCGAAACATTTGTTTAATAGCAGAAAATATAATAATCAATTGTCACGAGTATTATGAACATCCCAAGTCAAAAAATTTGATAGTTTTCCATTGATAGACAACCTGGAAAAAATTAAAAAGTGGTAGTCATATTATTAAGATTTTTATTATATTGTTTGTTGCCACCAGAATATTTTATTTTTTCTCTAAGTAAATATATGTAGATCTGAAGATAGCAGATATGAAATATCGACAGTGGAATTTAATATTACGAAATTTTCCGTTTTTTATAACAAAATTGATAGCAGCGATTCATTTTATCTAGGTGCGTACGAGCCTTATTCTTTCCTCTGTATTTTTTTTTCATCACTATTTCTTAATTTGAAGTTGCTACGCTTTATAGTCTTTCCGCAACAAAATAAAACTTTTAAGCTCCTGATTGACAAAAGATTATATATTGCTTTTGCATATGTATTCTAAAAGGAAAAAGCAATGAACAATGTTTCTAAATACAAAATAATGTTGTTAAAAAGGTCTAGGTCTGGGGATCTTGTTCCTGGGCATTTCAATCCGGATTGTCACCACTTTCGTTGCATTGTGCGGCACTCAAATGAATTTCAAGGAAAAGATATTCATTTCTGCATCCTGGATTTCTAAAGCAACCGTTCAGGTAAATCACTTCTTTTTTAAATAAAATATTTTGACTATCCTAGCATGCAATGTTATCCAAAATGACCAATATAAGTGAATCAACAATTGACAGAATGTGTTTTCATAATGAAACAAGTTATTTTTCATTCCTCCGATATGTGGATTCGCTGTTCAATGGCTCTGTAGTAAGATGTAAGCAAATGCTCATACATTTTGTATTTTCAAAACATTTTATCTTTAGAATGCTGTAAATTTTATATTTCTAGCAAAAAATAAGAAATATTGCTAAATTAACAAATTTTATAACATTCATAGATCATTTCATTCGCAAAAAAAATAATAATAATTCTTTTTCTGTGCATGCCTTCACGCATTGACCCTCTCATTATATACACTGAGTGGCCAAATTATTATGACCACCTCAGAGTTTTATGCAAATGAGTTATTGCGTCACAGCGCTGCCGCTAGAGGGCAAGATAACTATAGCACGGGAATGCTGGACAAGTGAGTCATCAGTTATACTGTGTAGCTTGTTCAGATATGGGAAAGAAAAGTGATTTAACTGAATTTCAATGCGGAATATTGTGGGTGCGAGATGTGTCGGAACGAGTATCAGCAAAACGGCTGCACTTGTGGAGTGTTCTAGAGCAGCAGTTGTTAATGTGCACAAAGAATGGATAATCAAGCAAAAAACCGGGTCTCAACGTCAGACTTGTGGTCGTCACAGGGTACTGAATGCTCGATCAGAGAGAAGGCTGGCCAGGGTTGTGCAGCGCAACAGGAGAGCAACAGTGCGACAAATTGCAAGTGATCTTAATCAAGGAGCAACTGTGAACGTCTCTGAACGTACTGTTCGACGCACATCGCGCTGTATAGGGTATGGAAGCAGACGACTGAAGAGGTGGTCATAATAATTTGGCCACTCAGTGTATAT
>NC_092206.1:2467947-2481913 GCF_043381705.1 Parasteatoda tepidariorum | reverse complement strand
AATCTTCCTTTCTTTCATGTTTGCCCATTTTACAAATGCTTCTTGAAAGTTAAATGCACTTTCAGGGCCCTAAATATTAATCATTAACAAATATATATATCATATATTCTAGCCATTTTTGTTGATCGCTATGCTTCATCTCGTTTGATCACGTTTTTTTCGTGAACGCTAGCGTCATGGTTCTTCTTGCGAAAGATATTTAGATTTTTTCTCCTTCTTGTTTGATCAAGTTTTTTTCATGGATGTTAGCGTCATGGTTTTTCGCGGAAGCTTTTTTTTTAATGGAATTTAGTAAAATCCTTTAGCAAAAATGCGAAAATGCTTTGTTGAATTTTAGCATTTTTGAGGGGTCTTTTCGCATTTTGCGAAAAAAGCTACCGTAGCGGAAACCCTGATACAAAGTCGGACTTCTATTTAACGAACATTTTGGAAATTAGTTCGTAAAATAACTTCGAAATAGCGAAGGGAATTTTCTATTGAACGAACTTTTCCTTGAGATCCACTTTGATTTCCTAAAATATTTCAGAACATTTCAAACTTGTTAACGCATTTTATGGGAAGATATGACCTGGAATTGATTTTCGAAGCCACTTTTAGATGAAACAGTAAAATCCTCTTCAAATTTTTGTTTGCATTTCAAACTAAAAACTCAGACAAGATTGACGGATTTTATCAGTAGCAATGAAACTTAAGAACACAAGTCGTAATGCATGTTTAAAATTACTTTTAAAATAAATGCAGCTTTAATTTTATGCATAAATTTAGCTTATTTTAGTTAAAAATGTATGTAGCATGATAGTGTAACACTGGATAATGTTTTGCTTTTATAATGTTTTGCACCATGGAAGAGACACTTTTAATTTTTGATTTAATACTTTTTAAATTTCACAAGAAATACTAGGGGACTATTTTGTAGATTTAGAAATATTTAGTTCATAAGGTTTTTTCATACTTTGCTAATAAAGTTCAAAGCTTGCAGAGGTATGAAAGACTGACACTAAATTATGGAAGAAAACAAGTATTTATGAACACCCTATGCCAGAACAATAAGCTTGTGGGTCACATCTGTCGAATGTTTTCCTCGAAATTTAAGATCTTCAATTACAAACTAATGGAAGTTAGACTATGGCACAAAAAAGGGATGTCATGCCAAGAGCAGAAGAAGACGAATTTTTTTTTGTCTTGTGTATTTTTGCTATACCTTTAAAAATATTCAGTCAAATTAAACTAACTTTTTGGATAAATTTGAAATGAATTAAAAAATTATTGTTTTAAAGTTTGAAAAAATGTGCAGTATTTAAATTCGTTCTTTTGTACTGCGCATGTGCGCAAAAAATTTAAAATTAGAAAAATCTGATTCATATATCTTAAAAATGTTACAAGCACTTTTCTAAGTAGTTTTTGTACTTTTAAATGAAAGCGCACAGTAAAATCAGGTTTTTTTTTGCAAATTTTATTCTGTAGTATTGCAAATTACACTACTCTGTAATGACTGGACATCAAGAACAAATTTAAATGTGTGAAAAAACCCCTTATCGTTTTGAACTTTGTGTTCTCAATTGAATACAGGTCTGTTTCCTCCAATGCCATCACCTAGGCGTTTCTGCTGACTATCCTCAACCATTTACAAATTATTGGAATTTCATTAGATAGTAAAACAATTTATTGGCTGCATTAAAAATGTGTTTCTTAAATATGCTTTTGAAATAGTGTCCGTAATATTGCTCGACTGTAGTAGAATGTTTGCATTTTTGTAATAAAAACATTCGTTTTTGTTGTTTGTAGGCGGCTGTTGGTTCAGTTGCATTAGAATATTTTGAAGGGAAAAATCCAGAGATGAAATTTGGTGAAGAGGTACGCATATTTCTTTTTTGCTAAATGTAATTCTATTCCAGTTGATATATTCATTAAGAGAAAAGCCCCACAATTCGTGTTCCGGTAATTCAAATTTTAACCTGGCTTATAATTTGTGTTAAGAGTAACTCAACTGTCAAAAGCATGGAGAGGGAAAACTCTAAACATGCTTTTATTTTCGAAAATAAAATTAATGATGGATATTGCGGTGGTATCTTTCGATACAAGAGGCAATCCGTCACCCAATCACAATTGGAGATAGTAAAGCGTGAGATATTTTAGTTCTCTTCTAATTTTTTTCCCCAACAAAATTATGCCAAAACAGTACTGGTGAGGCCGGGATAGCCTGGTGATTAGGGCACTAGGCCCATGTCGAAGAGTTCGTGGGTTCGATCCCCGCCGGCCGAAGACTCCCGTGTGACTGATGCACTTTAAGTCTGTCGAGTCGCAAAATCCTCCATGTTCCCATAACAAATCAATACCTCTGGGGGGGGAGTACTGATTAAGGAGTGCCCTTGTCTTCTGGACTGGGTTGAAAATGACAAGGCTAGGGAGTTGAACATTAGTAGTCGTAAATCCAATATTGGGTCGGCTGTTCAACGACGGATATAAGATGTATAAAAACAGTAATGCAAACAGTAAAAGATAGTTAAATAGTATTTTTTTTTTAAATTTTCGATAAATAACTTACTTTATTGTGCTATTTACGTTTTAAGAATATTTTACCTACATCCAAATCAATTTTCATCAGTTTAAATTCCAATAAAATTAAACTCCGTTGTGTAATTTGTAACTGACCGACTTATTTTATTGAGGAAAAATTTCATAACAGTTGTAAATTTTATTTCTCGTAATCTAATAAAGTCATCTTTTTTTTAAAAATTAAAAGTACTATAAGAAAATCAAAGTTTCATAAATCCTCTCGCTGCTGAAATAAACGAAGTCGTGTAATTAATTTTTAAAAAAATCGGTTATTTTGGAACATTCTCATAGTAATTTTGCCGGACATTTTTGTGCCTCTGAGCACTTTTATGCACCTCTGAGCACCAACTAATGCAAGGTTTTACCATAAATATCAGTACAATGGCTCCGTCTAGGTACTCCTTGTTTGCGATTTCGTAACAGCATAAACATAACATGATGGTAGATCCTAAATAACATCGTCCAACATAATATGATGGCTATTGTTGGTCCAACATTAATAACCATAATTTGTTGGTAGACTACCAAAATAACCATGCGACATCTTAGTTCGAGGGTTGCTGTTGGTCCAGGAACAAAAAACATAACTTGCTGGTTTACCATCATAATGATAAAATAACATCTCTCATCTTATTTTAATGGTTGTTGTTGGTCCAACAATTAAAAAACATAGCATGGTGGTTGAACCATCATAATAGAAAAGTAACTTGTTCCATCTTAATTTGATTGTTGCTGTTGGTCCAACGATAAAAAACATAGTTGTTGGTTGACCATCATAATGGTAAAACAACCTCTGCCATCAAAATAGGATGGTTTATATGGGTCCATAAAAAAATCAAACATTGCTTGATGGTTTACCATCGTAACACAAAAGCAACATTTTCATTTTGTAATGATGGAAATTTGTTGGACCATCAAAACTAGATTGAAATTGTTGTATGATGGTGACCATCAACACAGGTTGGACCATCAAGGATCTTACTGAAACCAACAAAAAATCAAAATACTTTGATGGTACCATCAAGAATTTTGTCTTGCGCAAGTTTCATTTTTCATCTATACTTTTGGTATTCTCAGACAGTTTTGTACTTTTATTGTTTGTCTAAAGTAAGAACTCTTCTAGCCATTCGTCAGGACTCATGGCGGTGACTATGGTAACGAGGTATAACTATTTCAAGTAGGGGTGTGGGGTTATTGTTCGGTTCAGGTCGGCAAGAGAAAGGGAATCTTTTTCTTCGATCTACTGTGTTAGCCCTAAAGTGAAGAGAAACTACCCTTCCTGAAATGCGCTATTCTTGTTTCCATGGCTGCAGACAGTCTCAGACTTTGTGACGGGGAGAGTTCTAACCGTAGACAAACTACATATTCAGATTCCCAACAGAAACATTTTTAAATGAATAAAAGGATATGTTTTCAGGTGTTATCTTTATGTGTTCTTTCTATAATGTTGACTGCACCTCTGGGGGCTCTTGTGATCGATTATTTAGGACCTTTATTGTTAACAAAGGAAGAAGAAGATTGCCCACCCTCGAATTCAGAGAAAATAGCACAAGCAGCGCTAGAAATCGCCCAAATCATGCACAGTGAAGGGATGATCTCATGAGAAAACAAACTTTTCTTTTTAAAAGGTATCAGAGACCATTGTTTCAGAAAAAAACATTATCTGAAAAATAAAGGTTATAGAAAACGATACCTAAGTTGCATAAACTATTGATCAACTCATTTGCATAATTTTTTTTTCACTTTTCGTCTTCTCATTCGCGTAATTTTCTTCCGAAAAGAATTTATTATTAAGAAAACTGTAACTCTGTTGAAACTTGTTTGTGCATTTTTTGTTAAAAGAGTTATTTTTTAAAAGATAGAACAAAATATTTATTTTGCGCATAATTAGGATTAGTTTCGAGAGGAAAATACTGAGATTAGGCCAATGAAAGTTTATATATATTTTTTTTTTTTGCGAGTGAATTTTTGTTGCACGATGGCGTTGGCTTGATTCGAAGTTCATATAAATAAAATAGGTAGAGTTCTCTCATATACTTTTAAGCGTATTAGTACATTATTTAACTGGTTTAGTTCGTACGACCAATTTCACCTACTTTGCCAAAAGCTCATTTTTAACACCGTCGTTGAACAACCGACTCGGATTTTCAACTACTAATGTTCAGTACCGTAGTCTTGTCATTTTGAACACAATCCAGAAGACAAGGGAACTCCTTGATCAAGTAGTAGGAGAAATTTGCCTTCGTGAAGGACTTTTTGATGGAACAAAAAATTATTTTTATTTAAAAAATATTGTTCTAATTCAGTTTAGGGGTAAAGCTTGTAGCTTAACTGTCTTATATAGATAATTTTTTTAATAGTCCTACCTATAATTTCGTTATTTTACTTTTACGATATTTAATCAAAATTTCTCCATCGAAATCCCCTGTTTGAAAACAATTGTTTATATTATGTTATGTCAGGTCACAAAATTGGTAATAATGAGACAAAAATCATATCGATTTGAGAGGGGAATCAAAACTATTTTAAACTACAATCATAACGTAGCCTTACATTTCTATTTTTTGCATAGATTATAAATTTAACGAACCAAAATATTTATAAAAAAGAAATTTATAGCTTAATTATTAACTAACCCCCATACATATAGTTATTGACTTCAATGAAATTAAAAATTATATCGATACGTTTGTAACCGATGTAGATACGTAACATAAAAACCAATATTAGCCTTAACTTTTTGTTACAACGTTGCATTGCATACAGGCCATTTTTCTTCATCTAAAAGTTTGAAAAACACGTTTGCGAGGGCTCGCGAAAATGAATTTGTTAATGGCAGTATTTTCAGAGACTATCGTTATAAACTGCCTATAGGGTAGACTATATAAAACATATATTATATATAAGAATAGCTGTAGTTAAGAGTTGGGATAAAGTGTTGTCAAAGGCGCCACCCCCCACTACCGTTAGAACAATTATTTTCAATTAAAAAATATTTTTTTAAATAAATTGCAACCTTTTTTTTTAAATGAAACTTGAGGTAAACACTTAACGAACTTGAGGTAAACACTTAACACTAACGAAACTTGAGGTAAACCCTTAAGATCTAATTTGAGAAGCATTTTGCGAAATGAAATAAAAATTGATATGCACTCCAATTCAAATTGGTGAATTCTTTACAGTACTTTGCTTTACCAGTAGGTCTCAGCGATTACCAAATTTTAGGTAAGATTAAGAGCATATTTAGGACAGCACATGAAAAAAAATAGTTTTTTTAGAGAATAAAACTTAATAAACTAACAAAGAAAATTCATGCGAAAATAATCGCGACAGCGGCATTAGCTGTCGGTGATGTGATCGCGTTGGAAACATGACCTGTCGGTGAAGTGATCGTGTCGACGATGTGGAGATGATTGTCGGCGAAATGAGCTCGACCTAATTTAACTAATTTTTAATTAAATAGAATTTGTTTTTTTCTAAATACACTGCTGGCCATCCAAATTGCAACACCAAGAAAGACAAGAGATATCACAAAAAGAATTTCTTTGTGGATAACGTGTTGACCAAGTATCAAATGATTAAATTTCTGTGAGGTGTGGTTCCTGCCAAAATCAGTAGCCAGAGTATTGTTGGAGATAACCGCTGCCACACGCCTCGGCATTGATTCAAAAACACTTTGGATGTGAAGTACAGCAAACCAAGCAGCTTCCACACGTTCCAAAAGTTGATCAGCTGAGGATATAATCTGGGTCAATTTTTTTTTTTGGTAGAATAATAAATGTAATTAGAGATCAAAGTAAACATAATTATTCATTTAAATTACGTAATTCATTTAAAATTTCATGTTGTGAAAATATCAAAAATTGAAATTTATGAAGATTTTAAATGCGTCAATAATGATTTTACTCAAGAAATGTTCAGAATTTTTGAGTTGAGCTCAGAATCACCGCTGTAAGGCTCAATAACTGGAATATTTTAAAAAGCATAAAATCAAATCTTTCTTTTATTAAATGAAAAAGAGAAAAGAAAGAACTAAAAATCGCATCAAATATGTGGAAGGTATTTTGNAAATGCAAAAATAAGTAATTTAAAATATATGAAATAAATTTGTAAATGAAACAATATTACTTTTCTTTCGCGCCTTTCTTCATTTCATTCTTTCGAGGTGAAAATAAAAACAGTTGAAAAGAAATTCGTTTATTGTATTTAGATTTGCTTTTATGAAAAATGACTATATTTACGTTGAAATGAAGATTTAATATTAGATTTCGGTTCGCGAGATGGATTTTTTATTTTTTTTAAATTGATATTAAATTCATCACTTTAAAAAAAAGCCCCAAAAAATAGGTATATAGTGAAATTCTTCACCAAGAATGTTTTCTAATGGGTGTTAAGTACAACATTTTTCTTATGCAGAAAAACCAAAATTTTATTAATTACAGAATAAAATATGAGTGCTAGTTATTTTTAAGATAAAGTAAGAATTATTAATTGAGGACAAATAATATTTCTTAGAATAAGTTATTAATACCAAGCCTAAGAATATTAAATTTGATCAAGGTTTAAAAAGTATGAAACGAGTAGAAATTAAAGATTATAAAAAGTTTTGATACAATTGGCGGATATATAGGGTTTAGGCAAAATAATGATAACTCTTCTGCAGTCCCTCAATTATTAGTGATACTATGCACCTTCATTGTTTTTATGTGACTGAAACCGGTTTGCACTTGCTTACGTAAGATATATAATACAAATTTGACGATAGGATAAATTAGAAGATATATTATATAAATATAGAATATTTATTATATCAGACATTATATTATTATATTATAATAATTAGATCAAATTATGAGACGCGCTGTAGTGTTTTAATAATGACATGATTTGCACGTGTTTATACGCAATACTTTTATATTATACATGTCATGGGTTTTTATTCAGGAGATTTTTTATATACTTTCTATTTGTATTTATTTTTAACATATTGCATTACAATGTTAACCCAGGAGCGTCAACAAATGCAAACCGGTTTCGTCCGAGTAAAAACAATAGAGTACCGCCTGATAATCTTGCATAGAATCTATTAATATGACTGTATGCTAATTTTCATACTTCTCAAGAAATACTTGTAGAATTGTTTTGAAGTCATGCGATTTCTCCTGCATATGAATAAAGCTTTTAGATGTTTGAGGGACGAGCAAAAAATAACGGTTTCGAACACCAAAAAATAAAGCTTGAAACTCATATCAATTACGAAGTAGGGTAAAATAACCACTTAAGCTTCACTTGCCTTTTAAAAAATCATATTAATTTCAAAATTCGTAATTTTAGTTGAATGACAGTGTCAACATATTTGTTACTAATTGCAAATTATGTAAAAAAATTGGAGAAAACTTACATAATATTGTTTTAAAGTTTTGGAGGTTCAAATAACAAGTAGTAAGAAGACCGTTACTACAATAGTGCTCATAGNAAAATGATGAATAAAATCTAAAGATCTTTTGGTTGAGTAGATTTAAATTTTTCTGTAACAATCTGCTTATCCTTAAGAAATAAAAATTATAGAGTAACAATCTAAAACTTTAAAAAAAATTTACATTGTAACATAATTTTCGTATTTTTAACATACTTTTGATGCGGAACATCACTAAAGGTACAAGAAAATTAAAGTTTATCTTTTATTTTCATTAACTTAGAAAAAAAAACAGTAAAGGAACACTTGTTCCTTCACTGGGTTTTCATCGTTTGGTGATCCCGTGAATAAACACCCCCTTATCTCAGTACTTTATAATACTATGATGTTTAAAAAGAAATAAAACGTAACTTCAATAATTATATTTTGAATTCTCACAGTGAGAAAAATAAAACTATTACATGCAATTAATTCCTCTTCAAGCATATAAATACAAACACTCACCTTATAATTTTTTAAAAGAAACAAGGTGTTGCAGAGATAATTTTTCCAGAGAAGTCTATTTGACCAGGTAATCCAAAACATCGCTAGATGACTTTCTATTGTTTGGCAGTAAGCTATTGTTACCAATCAATCTAAAGAAAAATGTTCAAATTCTTATTTTTAAACAATATATATGAAATGTACCTTCACTGGGTAGTGCTCCTTCACTGGTTCGTTTACCCTATTCTATGAAATATTTGGACAAAATTTCATAAACCTAGCTTAAATAGTCATCAAGATATGGACATTTTTATAAAAAAAAATTTAAAAAATTTATTACGTTTTTTTTTTACTTACGTTGCTGCAGGAATATTCAACAAAAATAATAAAAAATTTGGAGAGTAATTTTTAATGAATAATAAAATTATTATTTTAAAATTTGAAAAAGAAAAATTAGTTGATATTGCTCGAGTTATGAGTATTTAAAATAAACCTTTCATACTTCGCATGCGTAGAAAACATCTAAAATTTCTTTTTTCACAATTTTGTTTTGAATCGTATTTGATAACTTATATAAAAAGTTCCATTTGAGTATTTCGTGTTTTTCCTTTCAATGCGGATTATTTTCACGAAAAAGTCAGAAGTTCATTTGTCTTCTAGGTTGGGTTTACAATGACAAGGCTTGCCGTAAAGTCAAAATTGGGTTGGTTTTTGAACACTGGTTATGAAATAATTTCATTTATTATAAAATAATTACAACTTTTCAATTCTAAATAAGTTTTCTGTAAAAAAGTCAGACTATACGAAACTAAAAATTATGGGTAAGCTCATTTATTCATCATAATTATGCAAAAATATGTTATTTTTTACAGATTATATAACATTTTTAAGGAAGTTGCTAAAGATATTGTCTTTAATGTAATGATTGTATTTCTCATTGTATATTTTCTATCAGTAATGTTCGGTAAAATAAAAATTTGCTCCGTTTCTACTTTTTGTAGTGCAGTACTTAGTCTCAGTTATTTGTCACATTTTTTTAATCACATTCAGATAAAATGAAATTTTACGAAAATTTTTATTTTGTTTTACAAAAGTATTTCTAACATTTTTATTTTAAATTCCAATTATATACTGCACAGCGAGCAACAACAAAAAAAAAACCCACCCTGAATAACTTTTGATCTAATGATCTGATCTTCACGCTATGAGGCCGTGACTTCGGGCAAATTTTATGTTTTATTTCATTGTACTTTTTTACCTATTTAGCAGGCCGTGATAGGGCGCTGGACTCACGTTCATGTGAGCGGGAGTTTGAATTCTCCCGGCCGAAGACTGCTCTTGAAGTAAACGGTGACTGGTGCAGGTTAAATCTGTCTGGTCAGTAAAGTCCTCCATGTGTGCACGATTACGACGAATTGTTCAAGAACAAGAACTACTATGAGCTATAATAATAATAACAACATTTTATTACATAACGGAAGTAAGTTAACACAAGCTGCGGAAGACCGCAGGCAATCCTTTTACAAAACAATCACGACTACAACTACTGTAATACAAAAAACTTAGGGGAGGCAGCCGGTAGCTGCTGACTTCGCACTTTCGATATTGGAATGTGCGCCAAAGCGCCTTTTTGCAAATTAATTCGGCACACACCCCACCGGTGAACATAATGTTCACCTAATTAATACCACTTAAGCATTTACAATAATACTTATCAGCACAAAGATATAACTAAAACTGTTATCATAATGAGCCTATTTACAAACAATTACAAAAACTTATTACAATAAAAATACATTACGATGCAAATTGAATATATAAGAAAAATTCTACTAAATTACAAAGAGCAAAAAATTTTTAAACGTGTATACATACTTAAGGCTTTCAAACTGGTTAAAAAAGAAGTGAATTATTTATGTTACTCTTATCTGCAAAATAGAAACAAAATTAGTAGAATGTATCAATTAATTTCTAAAGGATAAAGAAGCTGTATAGGTTTTTTAAAACTGCCGTTAGAAGTTTTAACTAAGCAAGATCTGACATAATTGTCTCTACCTAAAAATATTTCCTGAATGATCCCCAGTTCCCACAACAATTTTGATTCAACATTTCCTTCAATAAGAACAATATCATTAACCTTTAAATTTTTATGAATAGACGAAGTTTTAAATTGGTTATTTGTTTTTAATTGAAGTAAATATTGTTCTTTCCATAATTGTTTAATAAGGAGAGATTGGTATGTTTTTCTTTTACTGCAGGAATCCCTTGCAGTAGTAGAATCTAATAGCTCTATGAAATGGAGGGGATATTTTGATTGTCCATATCCAAATTCGAGGAAATGAGCCGGAGTGAGAGGTTCAGGCTCTCCTGGACTATTTTCGACATACGTAAGAGGTCGATTATTAACAATTAATTCGATCTCTGAGAGTACGGTCGAAGTCGATTCCCACAATTTGGAAAGGGTGAGATTGAGAAATTCTGTCCTGAGGCAGCTGTCCACTTAATTGGTCAGCTGGTTTGGCATTATATTTTTTACAAATGAGACAAAGCCGAATGATTGATTTTGCTAGCTGACGACATTTAGGTTTACAATAATTTTTTTCGAATTTGAGTCAAAGTTGCCGATACACCACAATGTTCACAATACGTTCATGTTTCCTAATCACAAGCAACTCGGCGAATTTACTACGCCGAGGAAGAATTATTGGATGCTTTTCACCCAAGTACAAATCTGCTTCATTTAATCGACTGGTAATTCGCAATATATTGTCCTTATCTAAGTATGGCACTAAAGTTTTTATTTCAGAATTCTTTCGAAGTTGCTTATTGTCCTTTAAAGTCGATATCTCCTCTGTATAAAATTCGTTTTGAATACTTTTTATCCAAAATTGTTCTGCATTTTGTATCTCATCCGCCGTGAGACACGAGTTTGTAGATTTATTAATATTTCGAGCATTGTTCACAAATCGTAACACCCAAGCAGTTACCCTTAAGAGTCTTTTTAAACTGCTGAATCGATTTATGTCGACAAATGGTTCTCTCTGCTTGGTAATAGTCACATGGACATTGGAGCGATGTTCCAGTTCCTTTGAACTAAAGTCCAAAACAAAATTGAGTTGGAGGTTTGGCCATTGATCTGGTGGTTGCATGAGCCATGCTGGCCCATGCCACCACAAATCACTATGCAATAGTTTGGTAGCGGATGTACCTCGTGAAATAATATCATCGGGGTTGTCCCTTTCTGGACAATGTCCCCATTGATTTGGATTAGAAAACGTCTGAATTTCTTCAGCGCGATTTTTGACATATGGTTTAAAGGTTGAAGGATCACCACGTATCCAATAATACGAAATAAGTGAGTCAGTCCAAATATATATATTGCTTTCAAATTTAAGACAATACGATACTTGTTCGGCTAACCTGGCTGATAATAGGGCTGCTGCCAAATCTAATCGTGGCAGTGTTAGCGATTTCAATGGTGCTACACGACTTTTCGAACAAATAAAACTAGTTTCTATGCTATTACCTGAAGTAACAAAGCGCAAATAAAGAACTGTTCCATAAGCTATTTTGCTTGCATCGGAAAAGCAATGTATTTCCAAATTCATAAATTTTTTATTCGGTTCACCCAAATAATAACGTGGTATCTTAATATAAGTCAAGTCCTCCGCCTCACTACGCCACTTCTGCCACGTGCGGTGTAGCTCAGGGGGAAGATCCGAGTCCCAATCAAGTCCTGCAGACCACAGTTCCTGCAGATGGCATTTCAATCTAATGACGAATGGACCTAGTATACCGAGAGGATCGAAGATTCGTCCGACTACACGCAAAATTGATCTTTTTGATTCTATTTTACGAGACAGAAANTCCCAATCAAGTCCTGCAGAAGGCATTTCAATCTAATGACGAATGGACCTAGTATGCCGAGAGGATCGAAGATTCGTCCGACTACACGCAAAATTGATCTTTTTGATTCTATTTTACGTGACAGAAATTTTAAAAGGTCCTTCGGATCAAAATATATTAGATCATTTTCGGCATCCCACGATAGTCCCAAAACTTTAATTGAAGGTTTGGAATCAGCCAACGTGTTTTTAGAGAGCCGTGTTTCAATACTTTCTTGTTTCCATAACAAAGCAAGATTTTCCGAATTAGTGGTCCATTTGTGTAACATAAATATTTGCAAGCACTCCTTGGAAGTACTTAAAGCGTCTTCAATATTATTTTGTCCCAAAATTAGATCATCGACGTAAACCGAGCTATTTAATAACTCAAATATCTCTGAAAACTGTTCCTTGTATTTTCTAAAATGTTGTTTCAAAGTCGCTGCATGAAGGTATGGACTAGGCCTAAGGCCAAATAGAACTCTGGCAAAATTCAAAATGTAGGGATTACCATTCAAGCTATCTGCCCAGTAAAACCGAGTAAAGTTTCTATCAGGAATATCAAGTTCAATTTGAAGAAATGCAGATTTTACATCAGCTGCAAACGCTATAGAATTTTCCCTAAAACGTAGAAGTTCCAGAATATCAGGATGTAAGTTTGGACCAGTAAATAAGCTTTGATTTAACGAGGCATACCCATCTTCATGGCTAGATCCATCGAATACAATACGCAGTCTACTGGTAGATTTGTCATTGCGTATCACTGCATGATGGGGCAGAAAAAATCCCGTACTATCCCTCAAAGAATCACATGAAGTATGCTCAACTATACCTTCCTTAATGTAACCATCGATTACATCCCTATATTCACAATGCAACTCTGGATCCTTCCCAAACCTACAACATAACCTTTCAAAACGCTTACGAGCAATATTTTCATTATTTTTCAACACTTCTCTCATTCCTGGTCTCCAAGGCAAGCTTACACGGTATCTACCATCTACAAAACTAACTGAATTATCAAACTCACTAAGCACCTCTTCATCTCTATTACCTAAATTCACCGAATCCTTGTCAAATATTCCTAAATTTTCTAACTCCCAAAATTTCCTTAATTCAGCCGAAATTAATTCATTTTCATTAATAACCAAATTTACAGACGTACAAACACTCTGCTCATCACATTTACCCTGAAGAGACCAACCAAGACTGGTATCAATAGCAACCAGTGAGGAATCCAATCTTTTAATTTGTTTTGTTAAAGACCAATAAAAATCCTGACCAATTAACAATGAAATTTCACAATTTTCAAACAATTCATCATTACTAAATGTCAATCTAATTCCCATTGACTCCATTTCCTTCCATGTATCCGGATTTGGAAGGGTAATATTAGCTCTAGAAATTTCTTCGATTTCCACTGCCTCAATCATCGCCTCATCTCCATTCAATAAATTCCTCAACCTAATTTCTACCTTACGACAAGTTTGTTTTTTAGGCACTTTAGATCCGAATGAATATATTTTTAACCTTTCTGAGCCTAACACCCTTAATCCCAATCTACGAGACAAGTTTTTCTTAATAAATGTTTTTTCACTTCCATTATCAAATAAACAAAATATTTTAT
>NC_092206.1:2462205-2466897 GCF_043381705.1 Parasteatoda tepidariorum | reverse complement strand
AGTTGATTGACTTATGTCCAAATCCAAATGACAAAAATAAATTTTGTTTTAACTTTATTTCTAAAAATAAAAACAACAAGATTTATAAATTTAAAATCAGTAATAAAAACTTATTAAATTATTAGAAGTTTCAGCCAAAAAGTTTTTAATAAATTAAAAGAAAGTAAAAAAATAACCTAACAAATACAATTCTTTATGGGCGCCTAAATTAGATTGCCGATAATTTTCACATTTAAAAATAAAAAGAAGTTTTTTTTTTAATTTTTTTATCTAATTAATGAAGAAACTCTTCTTTATATATTCTTTTCAATAATAGATTGCCTTCAGTCCCACTGAAAATAATCTACAAGAAAAGTCGCGACAAAGAAAAAAAAAAGCTAAGAGGTGCGAAAAGGAACATGCGATATAACGATATGTGTTCTCAAAACTCTGATTCTACAGCTCACCAATCAAGGACATTTCAACATAACGAAACGTACATCGACTTCCACAGCGCGAGTCGGCATCGGAACGTAAGAGAAGAGTCTTATATCGCTATATCGTTAATCTTATATCCTTGCGTGTCTTATATCGCTATATCGTTTTGCGCTCGTTGTCTTTACTCGACGGCTTAAATCAGATTTCTGATGCATCGCCTTGAATGAAAGTCGCTGTATCGTCTTGCCGATATATGCGTTAAATCGATATGTCTCGAAACATCGATTTATAGCACAGACCTATTTACGACAAATTAATTTTTAAAAATTCTAATTATTCTATATTTTGAAAACCTCATAATTTGTTATCGTAATAGATATTTTGAAAAATATTTCTATTTCTTTAAAATAGATGTCAATATGGCAACAAAAAAAAGAAAATGCCATTATTTGGATGATTGGAAAAACGAGTTTCCATTTATTGAACCGAATCCTAATAGTTCTTCCAAAGTAAAATGTACAATGTGTGGAGCAACGTTTTCAGTTGGAAGTGGAGGACGAACAGCTATAGCAGATCAAAACACAATTAAACACAAAGAAGCTTTGACTGCAAAAACAAAAACGAAATCCGTCAAGCAGTTTTTTCGTAAGCTGGAACCATCCAAAGAAGAGTTTGACTTAGCAACATATGAAGGAACGCTTGCATTTCACGCCATTCGTCACAACCAATCGTTTCGCAGCATAGACTGTACTTCAAATTTACAGAAGAAATTTGTAGACAAGAAATTTTCTTGTGCCCGAACAAAATGCGAAGCTATCGCTGTCAATATTTTTTCTCCGTGGGCATTTCTTGAATTGAAGAGAGATTTACAGTCTGTTCAATTTGTAACAATATCTTATGATACTTCCAATCACAATCATGTAAAATTACTTCCTATTTTAGTGCGGTATTTTCAGTGGGACTGTGCTAAAGATCCAATTAATAATAAACTTGTATCACTAAACGAAATTAAAGGAGAAACTGCAAATATTTTATCTTCAGAAATATTAAACGCACTATTCGAGTTCCAATTGAAAGATAAAACGGCTGGTTTGTTTGCGGATAATACTAACACTAATTTTGGAGGATTGTTAAGAAGAGGAACAGAAAATGTTCATACTAAACTTCAAACTGAGTTAGGAAGAGATATTTTTGGTTTTGGGTGTAATGCGCAGATTATACATAATGGCGCTTAAACTGCTTTTGATTGTTTGCCTGTAGATATTGAAGTTATGGTATCTAAACTTTTTAGTTATTTTAAAATTTACACAGTTCGAATTGAAAGACTGAAAGAATTTTGTGAGTATGCTGACCAAGAATATCATCAAATTTTAGGACACATTCATGTTAGGTGGTTGACATTACTTCCTGCTGTAGAAAGAATTCTTAAAATTTATTCATCTCTTAAAGAATTTATGTTGTCTGAAAAAAAGTGCCCAAAAATCTTGAAGAATTATTTTGAGAGTGAAACAACCGAGTTATGGTTGTTTTTTGCGCATTCGCATGCTGCAATTTTTAATCAAAGCATCTTGAAAATTGAAAGCGATGACAAATGTGTTATTGAATCTGGAGCGGTTGTCAAGGATTTGATATTTAAATTGAAAGCACGAAAGAATGCCAAATTTGTTCCACTTGTTGTAAAACCTGAATTGATTAAATTGATTGCTGAGAATATCATTACTGAAGATTATTTAGGAACGTCGAAAGAATTCTATGAAACTGCGATTTCATATTTAGAAGCTTGGAACGATAACAACGATGATATGTCTGATTTGAAGTGCCTTCTTTTAGATTGTAAGCCTTCACGGTCTGAATTCGACCAGGCAGTTCTGTCTCTCTCTTCAAAATGTGCAATTTTGAATGTTAATTCCGACGATTTATTTGACGAGTTTACTTATCTTGAAGGTTATTTGGATTCAAAAGACGATAAATGGTACCAATCCGTACACATATCAGACAAATGGTGCGAAATAAACAATTATTTTCAAAAAAACAATATACCATTTACAAATATCAAAAGAATTGTTGAGCTTGCAATGTGCTGGCCAAGCAGCAATGCACCTGTAGAACGGGTATTTTCGCGCATAAATAACTATTGGACTAAAGAAAAATCGCGAATGGATGTGAATATAGTGAAAGCGGTTTCATCTGTACTGATTAATTTTGATTTTTCATGTGACATATTTTCTCAATTACTCGAAAAAAATCCTGAAATTTTAAAGAAGATTCATTCTTCAGAAAAATACGGTGTTTAGAAATAGTACAATTTTAAAAGCAATACAATTGTTTTGTTAACAGATTTTAAAATTGTGTAAAAATGTTATGATCACGATTTTAACAATATAATTTATATACTAAATTATAGAAAAACGAAAAACGAAAAAAAATAAATATTTTTTAAGATAAATGATAAAAAAAAATTTCCAATTTTTTCTGTTGATAAAATTGGGGGGGGGGGAAGAGATGAGTGTCCCCGGAATTGCCCGAAAAAATCTGGTCACCCTACTCAATCATCGCCTCATCTCCATTCAATAAATTCGTCAACCTAATTTCTACCTTACGACAAGTTTGTTTTTTAGGCACTTTAGATCCGAATGAATATATTTTTAACCTTTCTGAGCCTAACACCCTTAATCCCAATCAACGAGACAAGTTTTTCTTAATAAATGTTTTTTTCCCTTCCATTATCAAATAAACAAAATATTTTATCTGACGAAGAGCTACCAATAATCTCTGCCTTCACGCATTGCAGCAAAACCCCACATTATTATTTACCGCAGAATTTGAACAAGTAGTTTTAACATCAACTCCTCTTTCTTTCGAATCTAAACATAAATTTTGTTTTTTAGAATTCTCTAATTTAAAACAAATCGCACGTGCATGACGCCCTTGACAAAACGAACAGTTATTTTTCTTACACTTTTTTACATTGCAAGAAATATTACAGCATAAAAAACATCTCCTTTCCTTAATTAATTTCTCTCTTCTTGCTGAACATTTAAGTTCGAGCAACAATCAGAAGAGTGGGTCTTTTCCGAACAAAATAAACAATTAAAAATTGCAGATGTCACTAATTCAGTCGCTGATACTCTCCCAGCCTGCCTGTTATGATTAGAGGGGGGATGAAATTCCGAATGATACTTAGGTTTCATATTCGCGTATCTGCGTGGCGCCGAATCGAAATATTTATTAGAAAATGAAGGCGAACTTTTTATTTGTGACTCATTTCGAGTCTTTAACAATGCAGTAGTTCTTCCTCTACTTTCGGAGACTGTCGGAGATATTGAGTTAAATTAGTGATCTTAGAATCCCCTTTTTCAAATTTTCGATTATACTCTAAAGCTAAACTAGAAGGGATAACCTTCATAATTATCGGAAACAAAAGACAACTATAAGAATCGGGTGAGATTCCAAGGGATTCTAATCCTCGAATGTTGACTTCTAACTGATCATACAATTTACGCAATGAAATAACATCAAACGAGTTCCGGACAGGGGTCAGATTTAATAAACAATTCATGTGATAATCAATTATAAGTTCTTTGCGTCCGAATCTTTTTTCCAAAATTTCAACCGCTTTTACATAATTTTCTGAAGTTAATGTTAAACCTTGTATTGCTAATTCCGCATCATCTGTAACAACCGATTTTAAATATGAAAATTTATCTATATCATTTAAACTCGAATTCTCATGCACTGCAGATTTAAATCTAGCCCAAAAACTAGGAAAACTACTAATATTCTTACCCGAAAATGATTCCAAAGTAAGCTTGGGCAAACGGGGTTGGTTTATTAAAACCGGGCTAGTTTGAGGAATTGTAGTAGTAGTTAATGGTTGAGTTTCCGCCAGATTTTGAGGAGCTGTATTCGGGTTTGCAGCTAAATAACGCTCAGCGCGAGATTTCCACAACACAAATTTATCACGATAATCTTCGCGACTCTCAATTTCTTCTTCTAACTTATCAATATCAATTAAATCCTGAACTTCCTTATCAAGTTTACACATCTCTTCAAATTTAGCAACTAATTGTAAAAATGTTTCGTTAACAATTATTTTATCGGAACTATTATCTATTTCTGCTTCAAGTTTTTTAATTTGCTTCGTTACTAACGATCTTGAAACAGCCCTAGCTTTAATTGTTCTTTCTAACAAAGCCTTTTTTGCCGCATCCATTTTAAACTTATTATTTCAATTACAAAACAAATACTCAAATAACAGTCACAACCTCAATTCAC
>NC_092206.1:2442999-2461863 GCF_043381705.1 Parasteatoda tepidariorum | reverse complement strand
GAGTAAAAAAGTTCTGAGACCTACAACTTTCTATTAACTAGTGATTTCAAGACGGGACGCACTGAAAATGATATAATCACAGCCAAATAACAAGCTTCTGTCGCCGTCCGCTAGATAGCTGCAATAGTCTGGTCCTTAGACGACATATCCATTTTGTCCGACTATCCCGTTTTATCCAACTCTCCCCTATATATATATATATATATATATTATAGCGTTTAATTTTGTTGCTAATAAAGTGTTCCTCAACACAAATTTTTCACCTTCAAATTCTGAGAGATGCAGCGGTCAAAACATGATTTTCCTTAAAAATTCGATTACTTGAAAAAAATTAATCATGGTGAAAAATAGTGCGGCATGAAAAATATATTTTTTTGTTCAACTAATCATATACGGGTATTTTCCCAAATGTGATGGATGACTTTGTGAGTACAATCACCCACAAAGTATTGTAAATTGTCAAGAAGGGAGAAATCCTTGAAGATAAGTTAATACTTCGAAATCTGACATATTCCTGTGGGGCGTGAAAGAGAAGAAATAATCTTCAAAGAGGAAAACACTTTTTTTGATGAGAATTAATGCTTTGAAAAACTTTTCTTCAGTGAAAAATTGAGTTCGTGGTAAAAAAAAATAAATAAATCTCTTTATCAGATGAAAATTACTTTTTCTTCATTGTCAGAGTGCGAGTCCAGATTCAAACGAACCGAATTACAGATGATCTAATTAAAAAATATGTCGTAATTGCCAATTTTAAAAAAAATATCCATTCATAAAGTAGCATTTTGTAAAAATGGAAGGAAAAAAAATTTAAAACCCCGAGTTACTCTTGCTCTTGGTATTTGATAAATGGAAAGTTTGTAATGTGATGTTTTTAAATTAATTTTTTTTCCCCAAAGATTTTCTTATTTTATTTTGTATCCGTCGTTGAACAGCTGACCCAATTTTAGACTTACGACTTTTAATGTTCAACTCCGTAGCCTTGTAATATTGAACCCAATCCAGAAGACAAGAAAACTCCTTGACCTGTACCCCCAGAGGTATTGATTTGTTATTAACTTTGCAACTCGACAGATTTAACTTGCCTCAGTCACCATTTACCATAGTCTTTGGCCGTTCAGCGATCGAACCCACGAACTCTGGACATGGGTCCAGTGCTCTACCAACCAGGCTATTCCGGTCCTTCCAAAAAATTATCATATAAATTTTATGAGTGGTGGTGACTCAGGGGATAGAGCGTTCGCCATCCACTAAGGAGGACCGTGTTCGAATGACCGTTCGAAACGAATTCCGCATCCGGCTTGCACCGACCACAGTGCTGACGTAAAATATCCTCAGTGGTAGACGAATCCTGGGCGAGAGTCCCCTTGCCGTCAGGCTAATCGTGGGAGGATTTCGTAGTTTTCCTCTCCCTCTAACGGAAATGTGGGTTAATTCCATCAAAGAATCCTCCACGAAAGCGAATTATTTGATCCAGGAGTTCCCTTGTCTTCTGGATTGGGTTCATAGTTAGAAGGATACGGAGTTGAACATCAGTAGTTGTAAACCAACAAAATTGGGTCGGCTGTAAAATAAAATAAAAAGCAACATTAAATAAAGTAAAATAAGAAGAGTTATATTTTGTAAAATAACCTTTTCCTTCATTCCTCGTTGAACATACCTGTGTTCAGAATATTTTATAGTTCAGAACTTATTATTCATTTATTTTGAAATCTCAATTTTACTCTCTACTAAATGTGAACTTTTTATTTCACCCCTTAAGAAAGATGTTCTTCAGAATTAATTTTCTAACAACGTTTCTTTTGTAAACAAATACCTGTATGAAAGGTACCAAACATTTAATGAAATAGAATCAATTTCACAGATAAAACAAAAATATAATTTAATTTATAAATATTTAATATGTTGGCAGAAAGAGTCATCACCAAACACGTCGCCGAACAATTTTCGAGTCATTTACTTTTTATGAAAAAGATATATACGTTTTTATTTTGAATGAAACTAATCAAAAACAATGTTTTGTAAACTGGTGTAAGTACAAAAGGACATTTAGTAAAAATGATGCGAGCGATTTTCCAATACCTTCTTACAGGATTAAACATTTATTTATAATAATGTTGGGACATTGTTCAATGTTCATCATCGTACAAATAATTCGTATTCGGGTTATCTGTGAAATATATATATATTTCACAGATAACCCGAATTATTTGTATTCCTTTAGAAGCCTCGACAGACGTAGGACAGACAGATTTGTAGGTGCGCAGGACTGCACACGCGTCTTCTGGGTGACGGCTGTGTGCTTTCCGCGTCCGACCTGCGGTGACCAAACGATCAAATAATGATAATGACAAAAATAATGACAAAATTATTAAAATTATTTTTTAAAAGTATTTAAGGTATCCGTACACGTTGAAAAAGTGAATTTTAGCCTAAAATGACAAATTTTTTTATTTTTATATTACGAATCTCCGTTTATTCTAGTTTTCAAAACAGTTTAAATTTTAACTGTGCGTCAATTAGAACAAAAGTTATGATTAAAAGAATATTAGTCGATGACTAAAAAATGAAACCGGAAATAGCATTCCGAAACCGGAAGTGGGACAAAAACAGTTATATTTATCTTTATTTTGGGATAATTATCTTTCTTTGACTTAAATAATTATTATTTTAATGTTGCTAGAAATGAACCTCTCAATTTATCATTTATATTAGTAGCTTTAATGGCATTATTTGGAAATTTGTCCCTAAGGAGGTGTTCGTTGAATTGCAAACATTACAATTTGGTGTGTATTTGGCTGTTATTCAGTTTAATAAAGGTTTTCTGGGACTGAAAAGCATACTCGACATAGTTGGAGTCAGCCGTGGAAATAAAACTTTAAAAGGTTTTACAGAACTTGATTTTGAGCGTGTGTATGAGTCTCAACGCCATTCATTAACTAATGTAAAAATTGTCAGAAAAAAAATAGGGTTGCAAAAAAACAAAAAATTTGTAAAATTGAGAAAAAGGAAGGTATCACACACAAATCGGGAGAATTTTAGAAGTATTGAAGCATTTTTAAAATAGAAATGATATAATTTATACTTTAAATGCCTTTTTCTCAGAATGTCATTTCACGCAAAAATAGTAACTTTCAAAATTCATTATTAAAAAAGTTGTTGATATATTTCAATAAAAATTTGTATGTGTATTATGTATAATGTTTTCTAGTGCTTGTGCTACAATTGATTAAAAATACTTAATAGTTTTTTATTATTGGTCTAAAATGTGACATACGACGTAAAAAATTTGACAAAAATCTCATAAAAAGTTTTCAATTCTCTATAAAAAATTTTATTTTCCAAATATTATTATGATTGTAGTCAAATCACTAGACAAAATTCAGCCCTTTATTTTGATAATAACACTTTTTTGATACAATAATTTTGGTGAAGTATATCCTTTCACAAGTTTTATGAAAAAAACATCATTTTTTTCTTGTTATTTAGCTTTCAAAAACAAAATATAATATAAATGTCTAATTTCTCTTATTTAATATTAGTTTTTACATATAATAAGTATAAAAACATAATTAAAGTGTTCTGAAACTAAATATTTCTAAAAAAATCCTCCGAACGTGTTCGGATACCTTAAAAAATTATTTTTTATTATTCTAAAAAAAATATAATCTAAGCATTCTTTCTTGCGGTTATAATCGTGTGAGCTCATGAGATTATATCACTTTCTTTATTTTGTTTTCCGGACTTTTAATATTAAATAAAAATATTTTTTTTAATTACTTTTAAAAAATCATTTTAATAATTTGTCTTCTCTTGTCATTATTTTTTATTATTTTCCATGTTTTCACAATTTGTTAACTTATTTTATGAGTTCTATGTACTTGATTAGCGGTTAATAAAACTTATTAATATACATGTATATATATGTGAGGGGGGTGTGTCTTAAACATTCATTTTGAGTTATTCAATTTATTTAAATCGGACAAAACAGGCCAGTACTTTAATTAATTAATTCGCTATTAATTTCTTTGTGGAGTTTAATTACTTTTCATAGATGTTTTTTATATACTCCTGATCTTTAATTTTTTAAGTAAGTATTTAAGAGCCAGTTTTTTTTTTCTTTTTTTAAATCGGGCAAGTTTGGATACTAGGCAATTTTGATTTTCTTGACATTTTCAGCAAATATTCTTTGAGCAAAACAAAACTGTTTTTTTTTTTTTTTTTTTTTTTTTTTTTTTTTTTTTTTTNTTTTTTTTTTTTTTTTTTTTTTTTTTTTTTTTTTTTTTTTTTTTAACTCAGTGAATTTAAAAAGCGTCGAAACTACTGCGGAAAAACTGCGAAACTTCGGATAAAAGTATGGGTGTTGAAATTTGAAGATCCTATGGAAATTCGAGGTGCTTACCGTTATTTCATTTCCTATTACGTTCACACTAACTAACGGCCGTCAAAATGCTTCGAAATAACGTTGTTTTCATAGACGTTACACCGTCAAAATCTGCTTGTACCAGCAGTGAACCATTAAAATATATATTTCTGTGAATACTTATTAATGAGTAGTTACTGAAAAAAAACATATATATACATGTGTTGTATATATGTTGTCTAATAGTTTTACTCGAAGAATACATCATGAAATATTCTACAAAACTAAATATGTCGAGTAACAATTCCTCGCCTGACTTTTAGAAAAATGAACTTTTAAATCAAATGAAATGTGTTTTTTTTCTTCCTTTGATAAAATTATGTGATAACGTTTCATTTATGTTTTCCTTTGCCTACTTTCCAATGCTAAAGTTATTTAGTCTTATTGTTGTTACGTGTGTCACTTGCCAATGCTAGCAATGCTTGGGAAATCAAGCAAATTTTTAATGCAAAGGGTGCATTTTGTGTTTCTCAGTGGCGTCATCTATGGCCAAAAATACGACTTTCAGCCACAGTTTTACAGGAAGGACCCGATCATACTCTATTCATTCATCTACACATCGTAATTTTAACCAAAACAACCAGTCTCCAATTCAGTACCCCCAGAGATATTGATTTGTTATGAGAACGTGGAGAACTTTGTGACCCCAATTGATTTAATGTGCTCCTGTCACCATTTAATTGGCAGGGATTCTTCGGCAGGCGGGATTCGAAATCATGTTCGCCCGAACATGAGGCCGACGTCCTACCAACCAGGCTATCCCAGCCCCTTATAAATAGTAGTAATCTTAATTGAGTAAATAAGTTTGGGTTTATAAATTGATAATAAATTGAGTTAATAAGTAATAATAAATCTTAATGAGTTTGTGCAAACATCAAATGACGTTTTCTCAAAATTGTTTTGAGAAAACGTCAAAACAGTTTTGATTTTTTTTCATAACTGTTTTTGAAAAAAAAATACTTAAATTTTGGTTGGTTTAACAAATTGTGGCTAGTTTTAGGGCAGCGTGCAATTTTGGGTTTAAGTATTGGATAAATTAAAGTTTAAGTATATTCATTTCTTTCTTATTCTTAGTAGTACAAAAGCTTACAGTTTAGATATTACTATGTACACTTTTGCACATATACCTGCTTGTACATTTGACATTGACAAGTAAGAAGTTGAATCCACTGATTTGAGTTGATATTAGCATATTTTTTTTTTAAATGTTTATAGAATATTTATGTTCTTTAAAATACACTTTAAACTTGAATTTTCTTAATGTCTCTGCATAGTTATTGTTTTCTTTATTTGAATTCCATAAAATGCTTGTACATATATTTCACAGTATATTTTGTCGAGGATCATTTCATTACTTTTCTCGATTCTGTTCTTAATTTTATTTTCCATGGGTTACTAAAAAACGCAATATTTTTTTTTTTTCTTTCGCTACAAATAAATTATTGTATAGTTTTAAAATAGAACGTATCATATTCGAGAATTAAATAAACAGAGGTAATGGGACTCTAAATTGCTTAGTTTTTAAATCAATATTTTCAACTAAACGTTTTCTATAAAAGTTAGAAGGAAGCTCTGCAGTAACTTTTGGAAAATGTGCAGTTGTGATGTCACAAGGACCTAGCGTGACGTCACGAATGAAATTCTTCTCATCTGAAACAGGACTGTTCTCACATCAAGCAAATGTGTTCAATACTTTTCAAAAATCAAGTAGTAGCTAACAGAAGAAAATATTCATTTAGCTAAAACAGAGAGCCTTTTTTTTTTAACAGGAACTTTTTTTACGTCACGACCTATTAAAAATTCAGGCGTTTATGGGTTAAGCCTCTTTCTCTATTTTTGGTGAAGTTAAATTTTGTTGCACAAAACTTTAAAACTTAGAAAATACGAAGTCGTGTAGAAAAATGTACGCATTGTACAATGGAATAAAAAAATTTAATGTTAGTTTGAAATTAACTTTAATTTTAAAAAAAGCTATGTTGGTTAATCTACTGCTTACTGNTGAGTTGATACTAGCATTTTTTTTTTAAATGTTTATAAAATATTTATGTTCTTTAAAATACACTTTAAACCTGAATTTTCTTAATGTATACCGTCTGTGCATAGTTATTGTTTTTTTTTTATTTGAATTCCATAAAATGCTTGCACATATATTTCACAGTATATTTTGTCGAGGAATTCATTTCATTATTTTTCTCGTTTTTAATTTTATTTTACATGGGTTACTAAAAAACGCAATATCTTTTTTTTTTCTTTCGCTATTATTGTATTATTTTAAAATAGAACGTATCATATTAGAGAATTAAATAAACAGAGGTAATGAGACTCTAGTTTTTAAATCAATATTTTCAACTAAACGTTTTCTATAAAAGTTAGAAGGAATCTCTGCAGTTATGATGTCACAAGGACCTAGCGTGGGGTCACGAATGGAATTCTTCTTATCTGACTGTTCTCACATCAAGCAAATGTGTTCAATACTTTTCAAAAATCAAGTAGTAGCTAACAGAAGAAAATATTCATTTAGCTAAAACAGATAGCCTTTTTTTTTAAACAGGAACTTTTTTTGCGTCACGACCTATTAAAAATTCAATCGTTTATGGGTTAAGCCTCTATTTTTGGTGAAGTTAAATTTTGATGCACAAAACTTTAAAACTTAGAAAATACGAAGTCGTGTAGAAAAATGTACACATTGTACAATGGAATAAAAAAATTTAATGTTAGTTTGGAATTAACTTTAATTTTTAAAAAAAGCTATGTTGGTTAATCTACTGCCTACTGAAATGAAACTACTAAGTTGAAATTTGTCGCGCCAAAAGGGCCATTTTAAATTAAAAACTGAACTCGAGTTTTTTAAAATTCCAATTTGTACAAAATTTATTACAATTTAAAGAGCTTTTTTGAGATTTTTTTTAATTTTAAATCATTACTTTTTATCCATTATCGTTGAAAAATTCATCTATTTTCCGAGATCATTCTTTTATTAGTTGAAGCTTTACTTGATGCCAACAGTAAGGAGAAAAACAAAAAAAGAAAAGAAAAAGTAATCAGGTGTTGCCAGGTATAACATTTATATAGAGATTTTTTTTAAACACACAAGAAAGAAATAAACCGTTTCTAAGGTTACACAATATCACAGATTGTTAAAAAACAAAATAATTTTTTTTCTCTTGTGTCAATTTTAGTTAATGATTATATTTAAAATATTAGTTTTTCAATTCCTACTATTAGTTCATACTTGTCTCATATCTTGTTCAAATGTTCAATCTTTAATAAAATACATTTTATTGATCCACTCAAGTTCAAATACAGTTTTTGTTAAACTTGAAGTGGATGATGTTAATACAGTTTTTTCAATTATTAATTCATTCATTAAATAAGGATGAGCGATAAACGAAATGAAATTTTCGGATGGGTTAAGCGTTTTAGTCATTGTTTTAAATTTTACTATAAGAGATTCAGTTTTAACAAATATTTTTAAGAAGTGATAATTTCTAACTTATAGCTCTATTTGAACAAAAAAAGATAGTTTATAACGCACACTTAAGTATTTAATTATTTTATATTCGCTGTGTAAGATAAATTCAATGAAGAACATGACGTGGTAGCACGTGTGGCACGTGGTAGCACGTGGTTTTAGTTCCTACTATTAGTTCACGCTCTCCCTATAAATATTTATACATCTTCTTCCAATTTTCAATTGTTAGAAAAATACTTTTTATTCTCCACTCAAATTCAAATACATTATTTTTAAAGTTGTAGTGAATGATACTTGATGTTAACACAGTGTTTTCAACTATTAATTCATTCATTAAATTTAATTCATTTTTTTTAGTTTTAATATGGGAGAAAACAATTGTAATTGTGTAATTAAAAGTAACTAAAAGGGAAATTTTCTTTGTTGGTTTAAGTAGTAATTGACTTTAAAGTTTTTTTCATTTTGCATTGCTTGTTCAAATGCAGTTGATTCTCTTTCAAATTTAAGTAATCCTTCATTTCGTTACAATTGACACATTAAAAATTTATTCTTACATAAAATAATAATATTTGTAACAAAATTATAAACAATTTTATAAACAAAATTATCTTTCCTTTTTTATTAAAAAAAATATTGAATTTTAAGGGGAGAAAAACAAGGATGAATAAGCGGTGCTGACGAGCAAAATATATTTTTTAAAAAGTGTGAACTCCTTTAAAATAAATATAAATATTATTTTTTTACTATCCAATTTTATCTCGGAAGAAAAATAAGGTTATGTGTGATCACTCACTTTTCTTCAAAGTGAGGGGACTTCCTTTCTAAATTATAACTGTGACCATAATGAGTTTATTGAAAAGAAAATCCTTCTCCCCGATTCCATTACAATTTGTCCCCTAAAGGTGAACAAAATAAAGAAGAGATCCCGAGGGAATTTCACAATTCATGAAGGAGACAATCTAATCTACTTAGCGGGTGATGAAAAAAGGGCATCCACAAATATTCTGCAAAAAGGGGCTGTCTATATATACCAGCTGAGGGATTTTTTAAACCTAGTGTTAAAAGAAGGCCGCTATATAACAATAAGAAGAAAAAACTGCAAATTTAATCCACTAATATCTAGTAATGATCCCTGTTTATTTGCGTTTTCCCGTAGTCTTTTTTTTTCTTCTTCACAATACTTTATTGGAAGTAATTTTAGACTGAATTTCGATTTCCCCTTGAGGGGATAGTCGCATTCGACAATGTTAGTCTTCAACTATGAAAAGAACTTATATCTATTATATCAGGTTTTATATTAGTATATTATAATAATTAGATCAAATAATGAGACGCACTGTAGTGTTTTAACAATGACATGTTTTGCACGAGTTTATAGGCAATACTTTTATATTTAAACAAACGTGTGAGCAAACATGTAATGTCATTCAGGAGATTTTTTTACATACTTCCTATTTGTATTTATTTTTAACTAATTGCAGGACAATGTTAACCCATTGCCATTGATACATGAACGTAAGCAAGTGCAAACCGGTTTCAATCTCGTAAAAGCAATAAAGCTGTATAGTATCACCTAATAATTAGGATTTTACATAGAATCTTATCTTATAATAATTTGGCTGGCCAGAGACTATATACATATATATATATATATATATAGCATAATAAATAAATACAAAAAGAAAGAAAAANTGCAAACCGGTTTCAATCTCGTAAAAGCAATATATATATATATATATATATAATGTCATTTGATGGGAAGAATATAATCTTTGCAATTCGTAAATGTCAGAATCAATAAGGGTAGATGTCTTGCTTTGAAAAGAGAACCTTTCCGTGACAGGTAACAAATGTCTCTTTTTAAGTAAATATATTGTTTTCCTTGCGGGTCCTCTCTATACAGCTTTTTCTATTCCTCCGAATATTCTCTTATATTATTCGCTTTAGATTAGTAAGCCTAACAACCCAACAATTTTATACAGTCTGTTAAAAAAACAGGAATGAATCCTTACTGTTTATTTACTCTCTAGTTCATATATTTCTCAATTTATAAATTGGATAGTATATCTTCTTTTTTTTTTTTTAATAAAATTAATGTTCTTAGTTTATTCGAATTTTTTAAATTTCTTAAATTTTACATTACAAAAAGAAATAAAAAACATAGTAAAAAAAAACTTTAGATTCGATTGTTAAAAAGTGGCGCTTCGTTACTATAAATTGAAAAACAGAAACTTTTAAAAACCACTGAATGGACGTATCAACATCGAGTCTCGAAACATGCTAAATAATTCGAGCAGACGATATTTTAGGTTACACAAAAATGTACTGTCTTTGTATAAACATATCTTTTTCTAATCTATAGGTTTCTAAACGTTTTAAAGAACAGTTCAAAAGATTTTACATCTTATTACGATTATTTAATAATTGGGCGGCATATATATATATATATATNGAATAAAACAAAGAAAAATTATAGACATATGAAAAAAGGGGGGGAAATAATAAGTAAAAAAATAACCAACAACAGTTTAAAAAAAAAGAAAAAAGGATGAAATTTTATTTAAAAAACCGGAAAAATAAAACCGAGAAAAAAAGAGATATAATCTTTTCTTCAGCCCACACGATTATATCCGCAAAACAGAGTGCCGCAAAACAAAGCACTCTGTTGCAAAAGCAAAATTTTATTCAAAAGCAATAAATGATACATAACAATTAAAAAATTGTTTAATCAAACAAGAACTGTAATCGTCTTATCTGCTGTCCAAATCTGCTTATAACTTTTTCAATGAATTCTGAGTCATCTTTGATTCTTTTCTTACGCACACTGAGCATGCTCAAACTTGGCAGATATCAAAGCTATATTTTAAAACTTCATTTTATAAAATATAAATAATATTATATTTTCTATTAGTTATTTAGTTTAACAAAGGTGTATAACACAAACTGACTTCTCACAACTGTAAAACTTCATCAACACAATAAATACCTATGTTAAGCACGCACAAACACGTTAGTATACGAAACTACTGTTAGTAGTAATGTGTGTTTCAAAGTCAGTAGCTACGCCAGCGCCATCAGTACAGTTTCTCGTGGCCAAAATTTGCAAGTACAAGAAATTCATACTTTTTTTTAAAAAATCTTCTTAACAATGAAGAAATGTATCTTGAAAAAAATTAACAGATGAAAGTATATGTAATAACAAAACAAGATGCAATAACAGAACACTTAAAAAAAAAAATTTGGGGGGGGGAGGGGAGTAGTTTGTTAGAGGGTTGCACCCCCTTTTATATTATTCTGCCGGTGCCCTTGTACATCTGTATTGTTTTTACTCGGAGGAAACCAGTTTGCATTTGTTGACGCAGCTGTATCAATTGGGGTTAACATTGTGATGCAATACGTTAAAAATAAACACAAATAGAAAGTACATAAAAAATCTCCAGAATAAAAACATATTTCATGCATGTTTAACTATAAAAGTATTGCCGATAAACTCGTGCAAAACATGTCATTATTAAAACACTACAGTTCGTCTCATCATTTAGTCTTAATTTATTATAATATACTAATATAATGATTGATATAATAAATATTCTATATTTATATTATATATCGTCTAATGTATCCAATAGTCGAATTTATATCATATATCGTCTAATTTAGCCATTTGATACACGAACGCGTAAGCAAGTGCAAAACAATAAAACTGTATCACTTGATAATTAAGGTTTTCCATAGGAGTGCGTCTAAATAATTTGGTCTGGGACATTTAAAGTCATCAAGACACCATCTTAGCCTGGGAAAATCAATGGTTATTAAGGTGGTTTTTGCACATGGTTACAAAAATGACATGTCTAATATTACACACACATATTATAATTCAAAATTGTTTCCCCGAAGTGGATGTAATATGAAGAGTTGCGTAGTCAGCGGTCGATTAGAAACAACCGGATCTCTGGTGTTGATGTTGTGATCTGGAACTAATGATTTTTCGATTTAATGAGTTACCAACTCAGCTACTTTCTTGTAAAAGGTATCCTCGGAAAGATGACTCCCTCCCCCTTCAACTCCTTCTTGTTGCGGAAAGCTTCATTTTGGAAGAGTTAAAACTTAATAATAAAGTGTATTTAAATATTAAATTTACATTCAAGAGATTCGAAAACCCATATTAATTTGTTCAAACATCGCAACTATCAAATGACTAAAACAAGTAATATTAGAAAAAAAAAGTCAATTCCTATTTAGATCAACAAAGAAATAATTTATTTTAGTTACTTTTTATTTAATAATTACTATTTTTTCTCTAATATGAAACTGAAATTAATTAATTAAATTTAATGAATGAATTAATATTTGAAAAAAAACAATTACATTTTTACATAGACATTATCTTTGTGAAGGCGTACGAAAAGAAAAAATATTAAAANATATATATATATATATATAAAGATTAACATAAACACCTTCATTTTCATTGCGGTAAGCAGTTAATTAAACTTTAACGTTGAAAACTAAACGTTAAAATTCCAAGTCAGAAAAAAACTACTCTAACGTCATACAAATTAAAAAAAAAAAAAAAACACCCGCTAGGGAGGAGATGGAAAAAAGTTCTTCAAGTGACCTTGAACTATTCTTGATAACGCTACCCCCACCCCCCTTCATCATCAGAATGCTCGTCCCGTCTCACCTCTGATGTAAAACGAGGGTTATAGAAGTAGCGATAACATTTTAACTTATCAATGATATATATGTTCAATATGTTAAAGAGGTATTTTTTTAACCTGAGGCAGCAGCAGTAGATGAAATCAGGTCATACAACATGGAGCATCTTCGCTTGCTCTTCGCAATCTGCATACTCATTCTTTGTCGAACAGGTGACAAAATCTTCTTATAATTTCATCTTTTTCTACTCATAAGCAAAAATATTTTTTTTAAAAAAATAATAATTATTTAAGGATTGTTACAAGTAATGTTTTCCACTTTTTATTAAAAAGGGACGATAAATGCCTTATCTATTACAGCGATTTTCGACTATTTTTTTCGAACACATTCCCGTGTTATTTAGAGTTTTCGGGTGTTTTGAACAAAAGCATAAATACGCAACGATATACCCATACTGTTACGATCTAAAAAAAAATATCGAATGACACTTTGCTTATTGAATAAGCTTTTTACAAAGAAACTTTTCATGTCAGATTCTGTTTCTACTTTTCCATTTGTAAATCAGAAGAAAAATGTGTGTGTGTGTTCATTTGCACCTAGAGTAAGGCACGAATTTCCTATTGCTGGAAAAGTCTTCAGAATGCCATTCCTGAAATAATTTGAAAACAATTCTTCAGTATTTAAAAATTCGTGGTTTACACAAGGCTCACTTAAACTTTTTTTTTCTTCCTCTAAACTTAAAATGACATCTGTAGGTGATAAAGAATTTGAAAGGAAGGGTTTCTCTTTTGGTATAGCGTCTTCTTAAGAAGCCAACCAAACCGTTGAAGGATGTATTACTAAATATGATTTTAATCCGCATTGTTTCATTTTCACAAATAAACTGACGGACTGGACTTGGGACCCTCTTTCGATGCATGCGAGATATTAGGCCGTCACAATTGGAATTATAATGCGTGCAGTATTTTTTATTCTCTATTCATTTTTTTCTGACAAAATTATGCTAAAATAGTTCGGCCATCAACAATTTATTTTTATGCAATTAACATTACAAGAAATGCTTAATATGATCCAAATCGCTTTTCATCCATTTAAACTCAAAGTTCTATGACTGAAAATCGTCTGCAGATTTGAAAACGATATTCCCGATAAACGACGAAAAGTAACTGCAATAACGTAAGAGTTGTTTAAAAAAAATCTGAGTTTGTATTTTTAAAATTACTTCCTCAAGACCGCATCATTTTTAATACTTTGAAGTATCGAGGAAAAATTTAATATTCTAAAAATTATGAAGCGTTATTTCTCCTAATCTAATAAAGCGACTCCTTTATTTTCTACCTTGTTTGGAAGGTATTGTGTTCTCTAATATTACTATAGCGTCAAAAGACTTTTTAGTACAAAAAAAAAGTATCGAGAAAACACAAATTGAAATTAGAATCCGAGATGATGAGTGTTGAGCCTGAATAAAAGTCGGATGAAGTAAGTGCTGATAATAATGGAGACTGCAAATATGCTAATTATTTAGCACTAAACTATTAAGTTTTGTTAATCAGACGCAAAACGAATCTTCTTAGTTGAACAAGTTATACAAAAAGTCAATTCCTACTTAGGTGTGCAAAGACATTTTTTTATTTTAGTTACTTTTTATTAAATAATCAAAAAAATTTCTCCCTTATAAGACTAAAATTAATTATAATTAAATTTATTTATGGAATAATATTTGAAAAAAATTGTATTAACGTCAATTATCATCCACTATAAGTTTTATAAAAATGTAGTTGAACTTGAGGGGATGAATAAAAAGTATTTTATTAACGTTGGAAATTGATTATTAAAAACGTTGTTCAAATATTCAATAATCAACGTTATCTAACGTTGATTATTAAAAATTTGAACAAGATATAGGGAGTGTGTGAAACTAATAGTAGGAAATGAACAAAAAAAAAAAAGATCGTGGAATCAGCTAACTATAGAACTATAAATTTGGTTATGTGGACAGCATGTGCTACCACATAATGTTCTTTATTGAATTTATCTGACACAGCGAGTATAAAATTATTCTATATTTAAATGTGCTCGAAAAAAATTATTCTTTTGTTCAGCTAGAACTATAAGTTCGAAATTATCAACTCCCTAACCAGACAATCCTCGAATCAACTAAACCAGCCTATCCTAGGATTACCTAAGCCAGTCAATCCTAGGACAACTGAACCGGACAATCCTTGGATTACCAGAGCATCCTAGGATTTCCTTAAACAGTCAATTCCGTCAAAAAACGGAATAATCCATCTTGTATTTATGCTATTTCCTATTAATTGTTTACGTGAATTTAAGATTGTGAATTGATTTTCTTTAAATACCAGTGAATACGGGAAATGAATCAATTTGTTAATGTTTATAAACCTACAACTTGCCGTTATCGACAGTCACCATTTTGTTTTTATTCTTTTTAAATTATTTGTTTCCAGTATCTACTGATTTAATGTAATGTGAGGATTTTTTTTTCCATCTTGACTAGCGAAACGAAGAATATTCTTCTTTGACAATGTGTACTCATTAGAATAATTTTTAAACCGTCGTTGAACAGCCGACCCAATTTTTTGGGTTAAAGACTAGTAATCTTCAACTCTGTAGCCTTGTCATTTTGAACCCGATCCAGAAGACAAGGGAACTCCTGGATCGAGTATTGGGTGAAATTTGCCTTTGTGGAGGACTTTTCGATGGAACTAACCCACATTTACGTTACATGGTGGGGAAAACCATGACGACCTTCCATTGTTACCCTGACGGCAACGGGACCCATTATCCGTCTACCACTGAGGATATTAAACGTCAGCACTGTGGTCGGTGCAAGCCGGATGAGGAATTTGTATTGACCAGCCATTGCCGGGATTCGAACCCGGCTTACGTCATCCTCTATCCCCCGAGCCATCACGTTTCTTAATTAGAATAATTGCGAAATTAAACATGATGGACATTTTTTTTAATAAATAAATGACTAACCAACCGTAAAAAAAAATAATAATTGCTGTTTCATTTCAGAAGTTTGCCAAAGTAACGCTTGCCCAACACATGATAAAGGTAAGATTCTTCCTACTGCAGTATTTTCCTATGCTTTTTAATAAATATTATAGTTTTACTATAAAGACATTTTATTCCGTCTACTGATATTAATAAAAGTAACGTTTAAAACTATTTGAAATTCTCAGATGAATGTCGCCAATCTAATTTTTATGAATCTTAATCGACTAATATTTATTGCGTGATATGAAAAGAGATTTTCTTTGCTTCTAAGAATTCTTAAGGCTACACGGTACCCTTTTTTAAAAAATTTTTTAAGGCCTGTAATATTAAAAGTAATAATAGATTTTCATTTGTATTATATTATTAAACNAATAAAATTTTCCGCATTATTTATTTAAAACACACCTGATTATTTATAGAAACAAACTGACTACATCTGCTGCAGTCGAAAGATATATTTCAATTTTAAAAATATCTTGAGAACTAAGCTCAATAAAATAGCTAACTCAGTTTTGAGTCTGAGAACTCCTTGTAATCTTGAATCGAGGTCGAGGAAGACTTTGAGTATTGCAATATTCTTCTTTGTGTACTCATTTGAGTAATAGCAAGATTAAACATGCTTTCTTATAACCCGACAGTAAAGAGATTCAAACCGTAATGTCATCAGCCAACACCCTAGTATCTGTTAAAAATTATTGGAGGAATTCTTCATACAATAAATAGTACTTCCCATTCTGAATAGGAAAAAATGAATTTTAAATTGAGTGATTTTTTTTCATTTGTGCTTTATTCCCACGGATATGTCTTTTCCCCAACATTTTAAACAAGTAACCCCGAATTTGTTACACATAATTGCGCTTGCATATAGATATAAGAAAAAAATTACAGAATAATGAAAAAAGTTATTTAAAATAAATAAAGATCGAAGAAAACGATATAATCTTTTCATCAGCTCACACGATTATATCCGCAAAAAGAAGCACTCCTTTTCGCGGATATAATCGTGTTAGCTGATATAGAAATTTTACTTTTTTTCCTGATTTTTAATAATTTTTTTAAAAAAGTTATTTTCTTCTTTTCCGTTTTCATTATTCTGTAATTTTTTCCATGTTTTCTTTACATTTTGAACTAATTTTTTATGAGTTCTATATACTTGCAGCTTATGCGCAGTAAGTAAAACTTATTGATTTTAAAATGTTAATAAATGCTTTCATTTGTTTTTAAAATGTTATTATTTATACAGAAAATTATGTATGTAATTCCATGCAATCAAGTTATAAAATTTCTAAATGAAGCATTTAAATTGGAAATGATGTTCNTATCTTTGAATACCGAGCGACCTAAACCGCAACACGCCCAGAATACCGCAAACGCCCGAAGTTGGAAAACAGGTAGCAAAAAGTTCCTACCCCCAGCTTTACTATGGAATGTCTGATGTTCTTCTTATTCACCTGCGGAAATATCCCCAAAATAGGTTTTCAAAGGGAAGAAAAACATTATTTGAAGCAAGAATATCGCTAACGTGGCAAGATTTATAAAATGTTAATAAATGCTTTCATTTGTTTTTAAAATTTTATTATTTATATAGAAAATTATGTATGTAATTCCATGCAATCAAGTTATAAAATTTCTAAATGAAGCATTTAAATTGGAAATGATGTTCTCACACAAATAAAATCCTTTTTTTCGTCGTAAAATAAAAACTAATATAATTCAATAACCTAAATGATTGAAAAATAAACTTTTAATTTCTTAGGAACCAACATTTAAAATTAACATCAGTCATTAGGGAGAAATTAATTCGGTGATAGTATTAAAAATATTCATTCAACCTAAATGTGTGTCTTATTACAATTTGAAATAAGATAAACTTTTTCTTTTATTTAATAAAGCTCTGAAAATATTAAAAATTTTATCCCCAGAAACTAATCATTTCACCCCTAGGTATAAAAAAATATTTTTCACTTTAGCCTACACTAAATTCATTTCAGGGAAATTTTCATTTGTAAATAATATTCCTTCTAGCGCTGCACCATAAAAGATTTTGCAAACTTGTACAAAAAATGCTGAAAAACTATTTTAACAATAATATTTTACTTACAATATTTCTATATAAATTTTAAAAAATCAAAAAGTACAATTTTTTTGAAATCTGAAAGTTAAAAGAAATAATAATAAATAAATGTATTTGTTATAAGGGTCTTGTAAATAATCTAAATCGTTTAACTAATTTTTAATTATTTGAAAGTAAACGAATCGAAATAGATGCCAAATTTTGTATCTGTCTTACCATAATTTATATAAAAATATTTTAGTTTTTGGATTCCAAGTATGATTTTTAATGAGCCCTCATTATACGTAGTAATTTGTAGAAATAAAAACATTTCATTGAATAAAATAAAAGTATTGTCAGAATACTTTTATAGTATTTCAGAAAAATTCCTTAAGCTGCAATTTTTATATTTATTAAAATCTGTTGTTCAATATTTTTTCGATGAATATCTTATCTTGTTTTTTGAAGCATCCATTTTTGCTGCAAATTTTTAAAATATTGTCGTTAAAAATAAAAATTAAAATACAATAAATATGGGTAATTAAGTAAATTGATTAAAAAAATTATATTCATAATAAAAACAATAAAACTGCATTTAAATTTTAATGAATAATTGCTAATCATTAGACAAAAGTAAGTTTATGTATAATTTAATAAAAATCTATTCATTGAAAAATTATCTTAAATTAAAAAAGTGACTTACAAGCAAACAAAATAAGTGTTTAACTATGTAACAATATATCCAAAGTTTAGCAAATATATATATATTTACAATCTCAAAATTTTTATTTGCTTATTATTATTATTTTTTAATTTCATTTTTAAAAACTTTTAATGACTATATTTAATAATTCATATTTAACTACTATGCTTAATGCATAATTTTTTAACCTCCAATCCCGTCGTTAATCAGCCAGGCAGCTATTCTTTACCCATGCTAGCGAACACAATTACTTCCTATTTCAACTCTGCCTTCTAGACTCAGATTTATCTTTCTGTCTCGTTTTACTTGTAATTATATTTCTTTTTGAGTACGGGACTAAAAATTTTATCATTTTACTGAAGAGTCCATTTGTTTATCAACATATGGTGTGGTGACATGGGTGGGGTGACAAGACATTTCTTTGAAAGAAAAGAGGAATATAGAAGACATTTCTTACACTACCACACCATAATTTTGATGACAAAGATATCAGTCTAAACTTCAAGTAAAAATAGAGAAAATCTACAATATGA
>NC_092206.1:2401199-2441339 GCF_043381705.1 Parasteatoda tepidariorum | reverse complement strand
GGAAAGAGAAATGGAGTGATCGGTTGGTATCATTGCCGGTAGAGGGCAGTAGATGTCTAGCCGCCGTTGAAAATGATGCATCGCAGTAGGGAAAAGCGCCATTCACAATTGTGCTGCCGTAGACGATGGGTGACTTTACGTATGCAGAAAAAGCAGACATGCATTACATGTACGGCCGTGCAAATGGTAACGGCAGAGCTGCGTTACGAATGTATCGCGCGGAGTATCCTGATCGACGAATGCCGGATCATAGAATTTTTCAACGGTTACATCGTCAACTTTGTGAAACAGGTGCGTTCGACGTCAACAGACATGACGCTGGTCGATTAAGAGCTGTACGCACTCCAAGGCTGGAAGAAAGCATCTTGAACATTGTGGCTGATAGACCCGAGTCAAGCACAAGAACTGTTGCGCGTGACGTAGGTGTGAGTCATCAGACTGTATGCAGAGAGTTAAACGAAAATCGCTTACACCCCTTCCATTTTCAGAAAGTACAAGCATTGAATCCGGCAGATTATCCTCTCCGCGTGAACTTCTGCCTGTGGGTGATGCAGCAATGTGCGTTGCAGTCCTATTTCGTAGGTGATGTGCTATTTACAGATGAAGCGACATTTTCACGCGAGGGTGTCTTTAATGCGCACAATTCCCATGTGTGGGCAACCGATAATCCACATGCAACGCGTCCACATGCGTTTCAACAACGTTTCTGTATTAATGTGTGGGCTGGTATTGTGAACGACTTTTTGATTGGCCCATACTTACTACCCACGCGACTCAGTGGCGGAAGCTATCTTATTTTTCTGAAAGAAGTGTTACCACAACTGCTGCATGATGTTCCGATCGCCATTCGTAACCGCATGTGGTTTCAGCACGATGGGGCGCCAGCACACTTCAGCATTGATGTACGGAATTACCTGAATGCCACGTTTGGTGCTCGATGGATTGGGCGTGGTGGACCAATCCCTTGGCCACCCCGATCTCCCGATTTATCGAGCCTCGATTACTTTTTATGGGGACATCTAAAGCATCTTGTTTATGAGACTCCAGTTGACTCAGATGAGGATCTCGTCGCTCGCATATCTGTAGCTGCTGCAGGTGTGCGTGAAATACCAGGCATCTTTGAACGTGTACGCCAATCGCTCCACCGACGCTGTCAAGCATGTATCGCTTCTGGTGGACGCAATTTTGAACACTTACTGTAAACATGACACTTGTCAACAACGCTTTCAATAAAATCTTTGTTTTTCCTTTCGGCCGTTATTTCTCCAGTTTACGCCTCACCACGTCACTTGCGACTATACATTCCTATACAATAAATCATTGTTACAATGTCCTGTACCTACCATTGAAGTTTGTACCATGAATTCGGGACCACCCTGTATAAACGCGCTATTGTGAACTGTCTGTGCTAAGTGCTTGTGAAAAGTGCTTATTTTGATTTACGTTTTTTAAGAGCCCTTAAAGGTGCTTTTTTTATTCGGGGTTTGTAAAAAGTGATTAATTTTCTATTTTTTAAAATGAGATTTTTTCTTTGCCGGTTCGATTTTCGTTCTAAATTACAAAAAATGCATGATTTTTCTCAATTTTCTCTGTAATATTTATCGGAAACTATGTAAAGTAACTATGTATGATTATGTAAAGTTTTTTAAAATGTTCTTTTGATTTTATGTGTATAAATTTAGAATTTTAAACAATAGACAAAAATAATTTTTTTTACAGTCAGATCGTAATTATGATTTTTTTTTTCGGAAAGCGATTAAAAATATTTTTGAGTGCTTCAAAAGTATTTAAAATGTGCTTATTTTTTGTTGAAAAATCTGGCTACGCATCCTGTTTAAAAACTATAATATCCAATATGTTTGAAAAAGATATTTTTTTAGCACATCACAATACTAATGTTGAAGATCGCAATAGTACGTAAATAGCTTAATAAATAAATAGCTTAATAAATTATTAGCTAACGCAATATGTCAATGAAGTTTCCCTACCGCCAATTTCTTTCTATAACGAAATTGGAATGCTAAATAACATTCAAAATATTTTTCATAGTAGTTTACCCAATAACAATTTTTTTCAGACATTTTTCTTTTCGTCATTTTTTATATACATCTTTCATGATTTCCGCCACTTTTTTTTTTCTTAAGAAAATGGCATTTATTCGTTGTAATTTCCGCGCATTCTCTCATTGGTTTTTGAAATCACTCACTTTATTTTATTCCTTCAAAATGATTCATTTTAAGCACTCCTTTATTAAGTGTGTTACTAATTATTGTAATTATATGCTTAGCGTTTTTTTGTATTATGTTTTTGCAAAAAGGAGGGCACTCTAAACGAATTAAGAATTTCTTAGTTGTTGACTATAAAGAGAATGAGCTAACATTGAGCGGAACCACTAGAAGCATTCTATAGCGGGATTATTTATTTGATAACATAGTGCGTAGAGTTTTTAAAAAGGGCTTGAAGGTGCTTTTTTCAGTGGTGTTTTTAAAAAGTGCTTTATATTGTGGCGTAACTACCACTGCGAAAATTAAACTTCAATTCACTGATATATGAGACATACTAACTTGATTCAACAACGGGGTACCTTTTGATAGATGAAGGTTGGCATGGTCGATAACCCCGCCCCACATTGGTGACCCGGACGTGATTTGATCACGCAGTAACGCCTACTTCGATGGATGATTCACATTGAACAGTTGACTTGCTACTGGTGATAGCGGCATCAGCCCCCTCCTCACTCTGTTGCTGCTCAGTCTCGTCTCGAAGATACACACAACGTCGGCCAGTATACACTCGACTGCTAAAGGCAACACAGGAGCGACCACGTCTGTGAAGTTAATACACCTCTCACATTCAGCACTCAAAAACCCGGTGATCTTAATTCCAGCTCTCCCGGTCTTTCACAAGTGCAGCAACTAAGTGGAAACCGTTCATCGAATTCTATCTCTGATAAAATTCTGGTGGGGGAGTATTGTGGCGTAACTACCACTACGAAAATTAAACATTAATTCACTGGTATATAAGACATGCTAACTTGATTCAATCACGAGATATCTTTTGATAGATGGAGGTTGGCATGGTCGATAACTCCGCCCGCATAATATCAATTTTCGCTACGTGTAATGCAAAAACGTGGTTTTGAAATTGTTTTATTCAACGTTTTCACAATTCATTCCACCACAATTCATTTCGGCGTACCATTGGTCTTTAGCGTATGAAAGCGCCAATCATTTTACATATTTGATGAAATATTTGCGAGTCCGCAAGTGTGTCTGCTGAGATGAGATTCTAGCACTCTCATGTGAAACTCTGCTGCATTCTCAATTTCAGACTTCATATTCTACCCTCTGATATCGAACAGAAAAATCTTTCGATCTTCTTATGGTGGCTAATATAATCAAGAAAAGAGTTCTTTATCTGAAAATAGTTATTTAATCATGATCATGTAAAATCTTTGAAAATTATTTTGCATTTTATTAACACTAGAAAGACTGAAAATTAGTATATACCTATATTGCCCAAAAGCAGTCAAAATGACTGCATTGTGAATGAGTAAATAAATTTGTTTAAAATTAATCTTTAAATTTTTTTTGTTATTTACAGTTACATAACAAGTTATTAATAAATATTAGCAGTAAAAAAAGTTATATATTGTTCAGAATTCTAAGAAATTGTGTCATTATATACACCAATGTTTTTCTAATTGAAATTAAAAATAGTCAAAATGACTTCCTTAGGCAATCTAGTGTAATCTAAACTGCTGTTTGTAGAAAATGCAACACCATGAAAGAATCATCAGAATCAAATGAAATTTAATGCAGAAACGACTTGTACTGATACAAATAAATGATGNATCATGTAAAATCTTTGAAAATTATTTTGCATTTTATTAACACTAGAAAGACTGAAAGTTAGTATAGACCTATATTGCCCAAAAGCAGTCAAAATGACTGCATTGTGAATGTGGAAATAAATTTGTTTAAAATTAATCTTTAAAATTTTTTATATTACAGTTACATAACAAGTTATTAGTAAATATTAACAGTAAAGAAAGTTATATGTAGTTCAGAATTCTAAGAAATTGTGTCATTATATACACCATTGTTTTTCTAATTGAAATTAAAAGCAGTCAAAATGGCTTCCTCAGGCAATCTAGTGTTAATGTATATAGTGCTTAAAAATATTTTGAGTGCTTAAAAAGTACTTCAAAGGTGCTTATATTTTGTTGAAAGATTTGGCTACCCACCCTGGATAACTGTTTAATGTCTTATAGATGCAGACCGATGTCCACGGAGTGTGTCCACTGACAGTAATACCCCTTGACAGAGAGAGAGTGAGGGTCATAAAAGATGTGTCGCAGTGTGTCCCCCCAGGTCATTCCGTGGAACGACCCAGCGTCTCATCTTTATTCTGGGACAAGGTGGGCCAGTTTCTACTCGTACTTCAGTCCATATTTGTATTTTAAACTTTTTAAGATTACATCAAAATTATTTTATTGAATTAGGAGATACCAAAATTTTCTTTAATCCACAGATTTGGTTTCATAGATTTCATTCCACTTTATATTAGGAAGAAAAAAAGTTTTTTTTTCAACATGAACTCATAAATTCATTAATTTAATTTAGGGTTATTATTAAAATAAGTTCTTTCGTTAAAGAGATAATTTACTCACAGAGCGATTGGTAATTAATTTAACTGTACTACTTCTTTGGAATTCTAAATAATTATTTTATAGCCAATATTTAAAAGTTTCAAAAATAAATAGAGCTTGTTGAAATGTAAATATGACTTATTTAACGCCTAATACCGGTATCAAAAATTTCTTTATCCTAATATGGTGTACAGCAAGGCAATATCATGAGTTTACTTTATAGTACTGTACCGGGTTCAAAAATTTTCTAGGGTCTGGGTACCAAGTAAAAGCTGAATTTTATATCCAGCTGGTTCCGGGTAGTAGATAAAATTTAATTTACTACCCGTGTTTTTACCCCCTAATTTACTAGATTACGATTACCCCGTAAAATTATGTTTTAGCACTCGATTACTCGAGCCATCAATATAGTAATTAAGCAAAAAATACCTTTTTTTAATGAACAAGTAATTTACAAGTTATAGTTAAAGACAATCTTATACGCGTTTACATAACTTTAAGTATTTATTAAAGCATAGCTTTAAAAAAATGTAAATTCGAGAATATTAACAGAATAATAACAGACTTAGCTACAACAATAACTGCTGATTATTTTTAATAGTTAGTTATAACATTTATTAATTAACTTTTGTTAAGTGTATAAAATATTTTTTTTAAAGAAATGACTGTATATTGAATGAACTATACAAGAAAGTATGCAATGGAAGTTAGCTCTGTAATTAAATGGAAATTTTATTTCAATAGTTGGAGAAAAAAATTCTTGTCATTTAAAACCCAACTTATATTTTATAACCGTCGTTGAACAGCCGACCCAATTTTTCGGGTTTACGACTACTTATGTTCAATTCCGTAGCCTTGAAATTTGGAACCCAATCCAGAAGACAAGGGGACTCCTGAATGAAGAATTGGGAGAAAATGGGTCCGACTGTACTTGTTTTTAAATTTCTGCAAAAACTTTATTTGCTAATAAATATGTGTAGGGCCGGGATAGCCTGTTTGGTAGGGCACTGAGCCCATGCTCAAAATTTCGTGTTTTCGATCCTAGGCCAGCCGAACACTCCCCGTGTAGTCAATGGTGACTGATGCACATTAAATCTGTCGAGTTGCAAAGTCCTCTGTTCCCATAACAAATCAAACCTCTGGGGGTACTGATCCAGGAGTTTCCTTGTCTTCTGTATTAGTTCAAAATTGCAAGGCTACGGAATTGGACATTAGTCGTAGTAAGCCCAAAAATTGTGTCAGCTGTTCAGCGACAGATATACAATAAAATAAAAAAATAAGTATGAGTAATCATGCATACATTAATTTAGGCTTTCTAAAACAATAAATTCTTCCCACACCTGTAAAACTGTAGGTGGTGACTGTGTTTATTTTATGTTCAAACAAATTCATGTATACAATCTGAACCATAAGTCAGATCTCTCTTAGGAAAGTAAAAAACTTGAAATTCTTACTCTCTGGAACAATCGATATTGTATTTATACGATTGTATTACCTTTTAATTTAGAAGAACATTGTCAACATGAATTTAAGATGATGAGGGTTCAGAGGAAGGAATAAATTCAATTGTGATTTTCTTCAAAGGCCAGCGAATAGAGGAAATGAAGCCTATAATTTGCCTTTATCGAAAGTTACAATAGTCATATTGTTTTTATCCTTTTAAAAAAAATTATTTGTTTCCAGAATCTACAGATTTAATGTAATGTGAGGATTTTTTTCTTCTTTATCTTGACTAGCGAAATGAAGTATATTCTTCTTTGACAAATGCAAACGTGTACTCATTAGAATAATTTTAAAACCGTCGTTGAACAGCCGACTCAATTTTTCTGTATTAAAGACTAATGTTCAACTCCATACTCTTGTCATTTTGAACCCGATCCAGAAGACTAGGGAACTCCTGGATCGAGTATGGGAGAGATTTGCCTTCGTGGAGGACTTTTTGATGGAACTAACCCGCATTTGTGTCACATGGAGAGGGAAACCGCGAAAACATCCCACAGTTAACTTGGCGGTAAGGGGACCCATTATCCGTTTTCCACTGAGGATATTTTACGTCAGCACTGTGGAGGCAGGATGTGAAATTCGTATTGCTGGGGTCCGGATCACCACATTGGAAGGCTCTGTCCCCTGAGCCATCACTGCTCTAACTTAGGAAAAATCTGTTGGAGAAATATTTATAGTTCTCAAAACAGCATTTTTGAGAACCGAAAATAAGTTATTTTTAAGACTGCATTTTGCACAAGTTTTGAGCTATACTCGATTCATGGGACTATCTTTGTGTCTCAGAGTACATTTTTAGAAATCATTATGAGGTATTAAAATACGGTTAAATATTATCAAATTGAGCCCTTTGTTTGGTAAATGTGTTGAAATAATACGGTTTTGTGCTTTACCTAATTTGATGAATTTATTTACCCAATATTTCAGAATGTTTTTTCTACATCCATAAACAAACACTTTCGCAGATTTATTTTTTGCCAGTTTTATGAAAGTGTGAAAATTCTACTCATAATATTTAAAATCTAAAATAAGCGTTAAATCTGATTTTCAGCGAGGCTGTTGTCGATTTGTGAAAAAGGAATTCTGTTTTTGTAGGTAGGTAGGTAATTTATTTATGCAGATGCTGCATAATGGGCTACTGGCGACGGTCTGGGAAGCATCAATGAGAATGATCCGAAGACATGCCATCACAATTTCGAGTCTCTGCAGAGGGGATGGCTCCCCTGGTTTAGTAGCCCGACGATCTGTGCGTGAAGTCGAGCACTTTACTGTAGAACAATTTAACGAGGAACCATACCGCGCACCCTCGGTTCCTACGTAGGCCGATCAAAGTGGTCACCCAACCGCTTACTGACAACAGCCAGTGAAGCTTGACTTCGGTGTTCTACTGGGAGCCGTGTCTTTACGATCAGCCCACTGCAGGACATTCTGTTTTTGTAAAAATATTGAGATGATATTGATAATAATAGATAATGAAAAAAAAATTGCGATTGATCAGTTATAATATATTTTGCGAAGCATTCTTTTTAAGTTTATGTATTTTTTAAGGGATTAGATAACGCACTTCACCAATTAAAAAACTTGTATAAACAACCTTCAGTGACAATGATAGAAAAACCTTTTTCTTTACTCTCTTTAAATGAAGGTAAATTATATATGAAATCAATGCGACTGTAAAATCTAGTTTTAATACATTAAAATTAGTAGTAGTAGTATTACAGTTGGATCCTGATTAAACGAATTTATAGAAACCGAAAATATTATTCGCTAATCGAGGATAATTCGTAATATCGAGAGCAAAAAAAAAAAAAACAAATTTACTATCCTTATGAAAAATCTGGAGACATCACTAATAAGCAAATACACAAAATGAATAGAAATCTCTTTCAGTTTTTATTCAGGAACTTAAAATACAACGAATGATGCATTCATTTGAAATGTTAAAGCATTTCGTGAGTAAGGTTTGCTTATTTCTTACTTTAATAAAAGTTCTTTTTTCGACGTCGGGAAGAGAAGAAATTGACATATTGGCTGCATTAGGTAAGTTTTCACTGTTCCTTGCAAAGCATCGGAAAAGGTAACAGTTTTCACTGCAGATTCATTATAATCAATTTCTGTGTCGCTATTCATTGTTTCCTATTAATCTAATTCAATAACTTCATAAAATTCGTTAAATCGCAAAATTCGGTAACAGTTTGTCAAACCAGGATTTTTTAAAACGGGATTCGTTAAATTGGGGTTGGACTGTATTTATTAATTTTATGTTTATTTTTTTATTTGCAAAACGATATTGATCTGTTCAAAATGAATAATGGTTTTCCGCTCTAAATTTTTTACCACTGAAGGTGATTTTTTTTTTCATTCTATCTTCATTTAATTTATTTTGTATGTTTCTATTTTCTGTTCATTCTTTCTTTCTGTATATTTTGCACTCTAATAAAAAAAATTGTTTTGCGTAAGCCAGCAGTTTTATTTTCTTTAAATAAGAATGAGTTTCAAATTGTGCTTGTTCAAATTGTTCTAATACTATGAATCGTAAGATAATTGTGTTGAGAATAAACAAATATTACCCAGCAGTGGAAAACCGGATCCGGATTATTCGAATTGTCCGACATTTGTCCGACGTTTGTCATTGTCCGACATTTATCCGACATTGACACTGAACATTTGTCCGACGGGTTCAAATAATAACTGGGTACTGAAAATCTGGCAGGATACCCAGTGCATCTCTACTTTATCATCTACTTTATTTTTTAATAATAATTAAAATCAGAATCGTAATACCACGATTTTTGTATCCGACTCGCACACTGCTTACATAAAAAATGTTCAGTAATAAACGGGTCATGAGATAGAATTTTCTTTTCGTTGAGCTAACCGTGGAGAATTTTCGTGGTTTTTACTCCGTGTAACGCAACTGTGTGCTAGCTCCATTGAAAAATCCTGCACGAAAGCTAGTTTTTCAAAATGCTTGATCTAGGTGTTCCCTTGTCTTCTGGGTTGGGTTCCAAACTATAAGATTAAGGAATTGTAAACTCAGAATTGGGTCGGCCGTTCAATGCCGGATAAAAAAAAAATAGTGGAAGTCGAGTAAGTATCGAAACACTTCGGCTAAGATGAACCAAATAATGGGTTATGATACATGACTGGTAAATACTGTATTTTGTTTCAGATTTCTGTTGGACACGCATTTAACTCTACGACGGATTGTGAGCATCGAGTGGACACATCTGAGAAAAAGATTGTGAGTGTCCATTGCAGAGAGACGCATATTGGAGGATCATTGCACATTAGCATTTTGTAAGAGTCCTTTTTTTATAGAACGCATGAAATCTTCATTTAATTTTCACAAAACCCCCTCCACTTGTATGAACGTAATATGTAAAAATAATTATAGAACATTTATCCTTCGTTGTAAAAAATAAGGTGTCTAACTCTTGATGTTTCTATACATCTAAACTAAATCATCCCTAGATATTGTTTTTTACAAAATACTAACGGTAAATATTTAAATTCTATACAAGAGGAATTGAATGACCTTCACACACATACAGCTGAGATAAATATTAATTACATGAAGATAACGTTAAAATGCCACAAGGTTAAGAGCATTTCGACCAAATTTTTTGTTTTAAGTGGTAGTCTCAAATTCATTAAATAAACGTTAAAATTTAAGTTATTTTTAACTTGAAAATGACCATTTTTGCCCTTATTTTGACTATGGCGAATTTCGTAACCAATTTTTGACGTAATTTTACCCAAGTGTAGGTTTCTTTTTTAACGCATTTTTTGAATTATTTTAATCAAATTATTAGCGTTTATTTTCGGTTATACATTTATTTATAAATTTCGTTTTTTTACCTTGAATATTAAAATTTTTTTAACGCTATCTTTTGTTTTGAGTTTAGTGAATTTCTTAAATTGAAATTAGATTAGTTTTGACATGTTCGTACAATTTCTAACGCATTCAGTTTTCACTTTAGGATCAGAAATTTCCAGTAGTTCATTATCTGGATTTGAAAGAGATCTTTCTTAACCTAACTTTATCAAGCATATTTTTTTTTTCAAATTCACATAAAAAACATTCAAATTAAAAATATTATCTAAAAAAAGAGCTCCTTCAAATATTTTTTAATGTGTTATATTTATCAATATTTTTCAAGCTAATGACATATAATAGTTTTTATCCATAAATATTAATTTCTTATTTTAGTTGCGAATTTAACAGATTTTTAAAATATGAGAGGTGCAATTTCTGAGTTTTCGTGCATAGCTTTCCTAATTCTAAAACGTATAAAACGTAATTATACCACTCACAATACTTAAAGTTCATGAATCTGTACTGGTTTTATGTTTATGAATCTGTACTATCTGGTACTCTGCATAGTATAGCTATGTACTATGTTACTTGTTGTATTTTGACGTAATTTTATAACTATATAACTATATGGTAACTAGTATATATAACTATATAACTAGTATAACTATATGGTATATACTATGTATATACCATATAGTTATACTATATGGTATAGTTATACTATATGGTAATACCGATTTTTTATATTTAAATGAAACTCAAATAGACATACAGCCATACAAAGCTTATTACTATGTATGACTGTGCACTATAGGCTTGTTTTTCTTTTCTTTCAGACACACTATGAAGTTAATGAGAGCAGCTCCTCGTGCAGAAAAAGTCTATCAGCCAGAGTTAAAACTCAAAAAGAGTGTTCTATTTGAGTTTGAGTCTATCATTCAGCCATGCCAATCAGAGGGCATTACTATGCTCAGTCAATTAGTCAGAGATTCTGCCGAAGAAATGAAACTTTCAACCCTCTCCTTGTTCACTGATTTCGTGGCGTGGATGGAATCGTGCACTGACCTCCGTCCGATACTGGACTCTGTTTTGTCTTGCTCTAACATGCCTGGCGAGGAGTGTTCACCACATGAAAAGGTATGAAAGGTTATTTTGACTTTTTTTTCTTGTTATTTTGACTTTCTAGGAACCCAAAAGAATAAAAGTCACGCAGTTATCGTTAGATTGTCGTTGATAAAATATCGTTAGAATTGACTAGCAATATCGTTAAGGTTTTGGTATTTTTTTGCAGACCAAAAGAATTTTTAGACTGGGTCGAAAATTCTAGAACTACTACGATTGACTGGTTCGAATTCTGTAATTACAGAATTCCTAGGATGTAATTACAGAATTCGAATTACATCCTAGGAACAAGTAAATGGTTCAGTTACTCCTAGGTTTGACTGGTTCAGGTATTCCTAGGATTGACTGGTTCAGTTATTCCTAGGATTGACTGGTTCAGTTATTCCTAGGAATAACTGAATCTTAAGTTTCCGGGAACCCCAGATCGGGCACTTTCACTCTAGTCTAGAGTGAAAGTAGAATTGACCGAATTACATTTTCCGGAAGGTCCGGTTTAGTTGAATGGACTGGTAATGATTTATCCGAAGTTACAAAAAATGTAGCTCTTAGGATTTTATCTTAGGATTGTTTTGGTTGCACCTAGGTTGTTTCAGTTCTCGAAAAGATTAGATAACAGTCTAAGAGTAAAAGATTAGATAACATTAGATTGACTGTTTTAGGACAATCTAATCGTCCGAAAATTATCTTAATTTCTTAATTAATCTTGTTACTCGTGTAAGTAAAGTAGTAAAGCGCCCGTTCTGATGGGGCACTTTATGGAAATAAAGGGTGATTTGGATATTTTATATATCCAAATCAATTTGATCATTACCATATATTTTTGGATATATTAGACAGTGATATTTTAATGCATTGGAAAAAAAAACTTTTTTTGAAGGCTTTGGGCATGCTTTATCTGAGATGTATATTGTTTGTATTGTTTTGTATCTACTGATCAAATTTCATTAAAATCGGTCTAAATTGTTCTAGATTGTTCTGACCGGTTTTGTATTGTTCTAGAATAGTAATCGAACAAGTCCGAAAATTCTCTCAATTTTTTACACTAGTGTGAGTATTTGAATAAAGCGCCCGTTCCGCTGTGGTTAAGTAAGCACTTTATGGAAACAAAGGGTGATTTTATATCATATTAGATCGTGATATTTTAATGCAATGTCCATTGGAAAAACTTGACTAGGATTGACTGGTTTAGTTAATCTTAGGATAGACTGGCTTAGTTAATCCCAGGATTGACTAGTTTAATTTATCTTAGGATTGACTGTTTTGGTTAGACCCAGGATAGACTGTTTTAGTTAATCCAATTGGCTGGCTTATTTATTCCTAGTATTGATCGGTCTTAGCATCCTAAGACATCCAAGGATAGACTAGTTTATTTGATAATAAGATTGACTGATTTTGTTAGTCCTAGAATAGACTAGATTAGTTTATCTTAGGATTTACTGTTTTGGTTAGACACAGAATTGACTGTTTTAGTTAATCCAATTGGCTGGTTTAGTTAAGTCCTAGGATCCTAGGTCATGCAAGGATTGACTAGTTTAGTTAATCCTAGAATTGTCTAGTTAATTATGATAATGATTGTGCGGTTTAGTTAAATCGAGAATTGGCTTTTGGCTTCTTGGTCTTGAGAAATAAAAAATGTAACTTTCGATTTTTGATACTCAAAATATCAATCTTTAAATGGTTATTTGTTTTTGTATTGCATTGTTATGTATCTACAGATCAAATTTCAATAAAATTGGTCCAGTAGTTCCAGACTAGTAATCGACCAAGTCCGAAAATTCTTATAATTTCTTACTCTAGTGTGTGTATATTGAATAAAGCTCCCGTTCCGTTGGGGTTAAGTAATAAAAGAAAAGGTGATTTGATGTCATATTAGATTGTGTTATTTTAATGCCCACAGGAAAAACTTGACTAGGATTGACTGGTTTAGTTAATCCCAAGATTGACTGATTTAGTTAATCTTTGATTGGTTTAGTTAATCCCAGGATTGACTAAATAGTTTATCTTAGGATTGACTGTTTTGGTTAGACTTAGGATTGACTGATTTAGTTAATCTTTGACTGGTTTCGTTTCCCAGGATTGACTAGTTTAGTTTATCTTAGGATTGACTGTTTTGGTTCGCCCTAGGATTGACTGTTTTAGTTAATTCTAAAATTGACTGTTTTAGTTAATCCAATAGGCTGGTTTAGTTAAACCTAGTATTGATCGGTCCTAGGATCCTAGGTCATCCAAGGATTGACTAGTTTAGTTAATCCTAGGATTGTCTGGTTAATTATGACAATGATGGTCCAGTTAAATTAAATCTAGAATTGACTGGTTTAGTTAAAGAGAAATTAAAAATGTAACTTTTGATTTTTGATACTCAAAATAGCAATTTTTGAATGGTTATTTGTTTTTGTATCTACAGATCAAATTTCATTAAAATCGTCCAGTAGTTCTAGACTAGTAATCGACCAAGTACGAAAATTCTCATAATTTCTTACTCTAGTGTGTGTATATTGAATAATGCACCCGCTCCGATGGGGTTAAGTAAGCACTAAATGGAAACAAAAGGTGACTAGGATTAACAGGTTTAGTTAATCCCAGGATTGACCGGTTCAGTTGATCCAATTGGCTGGTTTAGTTAATCCTAGTATTGATCCGTCCAAGGATCCTAGGTCATCCAAGGATTGACTAGTTTAGTTAATCTTGGGATTGACTAGTTTAGTTAATTCAGGATTTACTAGTTTAGTTTATCTTAGGCTTGACAGTTTTGGTTTGTCCCAGGATTGACTGTTTTAGTTAAATCTAACATTGACTGTTTTAGTTAATCCATTTGCCTGGTTCAGTTAATCCTAGGATTGATCGATCCAAGGATCCTATTTCATCCAAGGATTGACTAGTTTTAATAATCTGGGGATTGTCAGATTAATTATGATAATGATTGTGCGGTTTAGTTAAATCGAGAATTCACAGGCTTAGGTAATGAGAAATAGAAAATATAATTTTTGATTTTTGATACTCAAAATAGCAATTTTTGAATCGTTAGTTGTTTTTGTATTGTATTGTTATGTATCTACACATTAAATTTCATTAAAATCAAATCAGTCTAGTAGTTCTGGACGAGTAATCAAACAAGTTAGAAAATTCTCTTAATTTCTTACACGTGTACTTTAAGTAAGCACTTTAAGGAAACAAAGGGTGATTTGATGTCAAATTAGATCGTGATATTTTAATGCATTGTCCATTGGAAAAATTAGACTAGGATTGACTTGTTTAGTTAATCACAAATTGACTGGTTTAGTTAATCCCAGGATTGATTGTTTAGTTAATTCAGAATTGACTGGTTTAATTACTCCTAGGATTGACTGGTTTAGTTAATCCTAGGATTTACTGGTTTAATTAATCCTAGGATTGACTGGTTTAGTTAATTCAGGATTTACTAGTTTAATTTATCTTAGGATTGACTGTTTTGGTTTGGCCCAGGATTGACTGTTTTAGTTAAATCTAACATTGACTGTTTTAGTTAATCCATTTACCTGGTTCAGTTAATCCTTAAATTGATCGGTCCTAGGATCCTTTTTCACCCAAAGGATTGACTAGTTTAAATAATCTGGGGATTGTCTGATTAATTTAGATAATGATTGTGCGGTTTATTAAATCGAGAATTTACTGGCTTAGGTAATGAGAAATAGAAAATATAATTTTTGATACTCAAAATAGCAATTTTTTAAACGTGTGACTTTTTAATTTAACCCAATGGGCTGGGTTAGTTTATCCTAGTATTGATCCGTCCAAGGATCCTAGGTCATCCAAGCATTGACTAGTTTAGTTAATCCTTGGATTGTCTGGTTTATTATGATAATGATGGTCCGGTTAAGTTAAATCTGGAATTAACTGGTTTAGGTAATGAGAAATTAAAAATGTAACTTTTGATTTTTCATGCCCAAAATAGCAATATTTGAATGGTTATTTGTTTTTGTACTGTTATGTATATTGTTCGATAAAGCCCGAAAATTCTTATAATTCCTTACACTAGTGTGTGTATATTGAAAAAAGCGCCCGTTACGATGTAGTTAAGTAAGCACTAAATGGAAACAAAAGGTGATTTGATGTCAAATTAGATCGTGATATTTTAATGCATTGTCCATTGGAAAAATTAGACTAGGATTGACTGGTTTAGTTAATCACAAATTGACTGGTTTAGTTAATCCCAGGATTGATTGTTTAGTTAATTCAGAATTGACTGGTTTAGTTACTCCTAGGATTGACTGGTTTAGTTAATCCTAGGATTTACTGGTTTAATTAATCCTAGGATTGACTGGTTTAGTTAATTCAGGATTTACTAGTTTAATTTATCTTAGGATTGACTGTTTTGGTTTGGCCCAGGATTGACGGTTTTAGTTAAATCTAACATTGACTGTTTTAGTTAATCCATTTGCCTGGTTCAGTTAATCCTTGGATTGATCGGTCCTAGGATCCTTTTTCATCCAAAGGATTGACTAGTTTAAATAATCTGGGGATTGTCTGATTAATTTAGATAATGATTGTGCGGTTTATTAAATCGAGTATTCACTGGCTTATTTAATGAGAAATAGAAAATATAATTTTTTATTTTTGATACTCAAAATAGCCATTTTTGAATCGTGTGACTTTTTAAGTTAACCCAATTGGCTGGCTTAGTTAAGCCTAGTATTGATCAGTCCTAGAATCCTAGGTCTTCCAAGGATTGACTCAAGGATTGACTAGTTTAGTTAATACTAAGATTGTCTGGTTAATTTTCATAATGATGGTTTGGTTTATCTAAATCTAGAATTACCTGGTTTAGGAAAAGAGAAATTAAAAATGTAACTTTTGATTTTTGATACTCAAAATAGCAATTTTTGAATGGTTATTTGTTTTTGTAATGTTATGTATATTGTTCTACCAAGTCCGAAAATTTTCTTAATTTCTTACACTAGTGTATATTGAATAAAGCTCCCGTTCCTATGGGGTTGAGAAAGCACTTCATGGAAACAAAGGGTGATTTGATGTCATATTAGATCGTGATATTTTAATGCATTGTCCATAGGAAAAACTTGAGTAGGATTGACTGGTTCAGTTAATCCTAGGATTGACTGGTATAGTTAATCTCAAGATTGACGGGTTTAGTTACTCCTAGGATTGGTTTAGTTACTCCAAGGATTGACTGGTTTAGTTAATCCTACGATTGAATAGTTTAGTTTATCTTAGGATTGACTGTTTTGGTTAGACCCTGGATTGACTGTTTTAGTTAATCCAAATAGCTGCTTTAGTTAAGCCTAGTATTGATCGGTCCTAGGATCCTAAGTCATCCAAGGATTTACCAGTTCACTTAATTTACTAGTTTAGGAATGTCTGGTTAATTAGGATAATGATTGTGCAGTTTAGTTTAATCGAGAATTGACTGATTTAGGTAATGAGAAATAAAAAGCGCAACTTTTGATTTTTGATACTCAAAATAGCAATTGTTGAATGGTTATTTGTTTTTGTATTGTATTGTTATGTATCTACAGATCAAATTTCATTAAAATCGGTCCAGTTGTTGCAGACTAGTAATCGACCCAGTCCGAAAATTTTCTTACTCTGGTGTGTGTATATTGAATAAAGCACCCGCTCCGATGGGATTAAGTAAGCACTAAATGGAAACAAAAGGTGATTTGATGTCAAATTAGATCTTGATATTTTAATACATTGTCCATTGGAAACACTAGATTAGGATTGACTGGTTGAGTTATTCACAAATTGACTGGTTTAGTTAATCCCAGGATTGATTGTTAATTCAGAATTGACTGGTTTAGTTTCTCCTAGGATTGACTGGATTAATTAATCTTAGAATTGACTGGTATAGTTAATCCTAGGATTGACTGTTTTAGTTAATTCAGGATTTACTAGTTTAGTTTATCTTACGATTGACTGTTTTGGTTTGTCCCAGGATTTACTAGTTTAGTTTATCTTACGATTGACTGTTTTGGTTAGTCCCAGGATTAACTGGTTTAATTAATCCCGGGATTGACCGGTTTAGTTAATCCAATCGGCTGGGTTAGTTAATCCTGGTATTGATCCGTCCTAGGATCCTAGGTCATCCAAGGATTGACTAGTTTAGTTAATCCTTGGATTGTCTGGTTAATTATGATAATGATGGTCCGGTTAAGTTAAATCTGGAATTAACTGGTTTAGGTAATGAGAAATTAAAAATGTAACTTTTGATTTTTCATGCTAAAATAGCAATTTTTGAATGGTTTTTGTATTGTTATGTATATTGTTCGATAAAGCCCGAAAATTCTTATAATTCCTTACACTAGTGTGTGTATATTAAAAAAAGCGCCCGTTACGATGTAGTTAAGTAAGCACTAAATGGAAACAAAAGGTGATTNAAGGATTAACTGAACCAGGCAAATGGATTAACTAAAACAGTCAATGTTAGATTTAACTAAAACAGTCAATCCTGGGCCAAACCAAAACAGTCAATCCTAAGATAAACTAAACTAGTAAATCCTGAATTAACTAAACCAGTCAATCCTAGGATTAATTAAACCAGTCAATCCTAGGATTAACTAAACCAGTCAATCCTCAGAGTAACTAAACCAGTCAATTCTGAATTAACTAAACAATTAATCCTGGGATTAACTAAACCAGTCAATTTGTGATTAACTAAACCAGTCAATTTGTGATTAACTAAACCAGTCAATCCTAGTCTAATTTTTACAATGGACAATGCATTAAAATATCACGATCTAATTTGACATCAAATCACCCTTTGTTTCCATTTAGTGCTTACTTAACTACATCGTAACGGGTGCTTTTTTCAATATACACACACTAGTGTAAGGAATTATAAGAATTTTCGGGCTTTATCGAACAATATACATAACAATACAAAAACAAATAACCATTCAAAAATTGCTATTTTGAGCATGAAAAATCAAAAGTTACATTTTTAACTTCTCATTACCTAAACAAGTTAATTCCAGATTTAACTTAACCGGACCATCATTATCATAATTAATCAGACAATCCAAGGATTAACTAAACTAGTCAATCCTTGGAAGACCTAGGATCCTAGGACGGATCAATACTAGGATTAACTAACCCAGCCAATTGGATTAACTAAACCAGTCAATCCTATGAGTAACTAAACCAGTCAATTCTGAATTAACTAAACAATCAATCCTGGGATTAACTAAACCAGTCAATTTGTGATTAACTAAACCAGTCAATCCTAGTCTAATTTTTCCAATGGACAATGCATTAAAATATCACGATCTAATTTGACATCAAATCACCTTTTGTTTCCATTTAGTGCTTACTTAACTACATCGTAACGGGCGCTTTTTTCAATATACACACACTAGTGTAAGGAATTATAAGAATTTTCGGGCTTTATCGAACAATATACATAACAATACAAAAACAAATAACCATTCAAAAATTGGTATTTGGAGCATGAAAAATCAAAAGTTACATTTTTAATTTCTCATTACCTAAACCAGTTAATTCCAGTTTTAAATTAACCGGACCATCATTATCATAATTAACCAGACAATCCAAGGATTAACTTGGATGACCTAGGATCCTAGGACGGATCAATACTAGGATTAACTAACCCAGCCGATGGGATTAACTAAACCGGTCAATCCTGAGATTATCTAAACCAGTTAATCCTCGGACTAACCAAAACAGTCAATCATAAGATAAACTAAACTAGTAAATCCTGAATTAACTAAACCAGTCAAGCCTAGGATTAACTAAACCAGTCAATTCTAAGATTAATTAATCCAGTCAATCGTAGGAGAAACTAAACCAGTCAATTCTGAATTAACTAAACAATCAATCCTAGGATTAACTAAACCAGTCAATCGTAGTCAAGTTTTTCCCATGGACAATGCATTAAAATATCACGATCCAGTATAACATCAAATCACCCTTTGTTTCCATAAAGTGCTTACTTAATCCCATCGGAGCGGGTGCTTTATTAATATACACACACCAGAGTAAGAAATTATGAGAATTTTCGGACTGGGTCGATTACTAGTCTGCAACTACTGGACTGATTTTAATGAAATTTGATCTGTAGATACATAACAATACAATACAAAAACAAATAACCATTCAACAATTGCTATTTTGAATATCAAAAATCAAAAGTTGCGTTTTTTATTTCTCATTACCTAAATCAGTCAATTCTCGATTAAACTAAACTGCACAATCATTATCCTAATTAACCAGACAATCCTAAATTAGTAAATTAACTAAACTGGTAAATCCTTGGATGACTTAGGATCCTAGGACCGATCAATACTAGGCTTAACTAAAGCAGCCAATTGGATTAACTAAAACAGTCAATCCAGGGTCTATCCAAAACAGTCTATCCTAAGATAAACAAAACTATTCAATCCTTGGAGTAGTCAGTCCTTGGAGTAGCTAAACCAGTCAATCCTAGGAGTAACTGAACCCGTCAATCTTGAGATTAACTATACCAGTTAATCCTAGATTAACTGAACCTGTCAATCCTACTCAAGTTTTTCCTATGGACAATGCATTAAAATATCACGATCTAATATGACATCAAATCACCCTTTGTTTCCATAAAGTGCTTACTCAACCCCATAGGAACGGGAGCTTTATTCAATATACACTAGTGTAAGAAATTAAGAGAATTTTCGGACTTGGTAGAACAATATACATAACATTACAAAAACAAATAACCATTCAAATATTACTATTTTTAATATCAAAAATCAAAAGTTACATTTTTAATTTCTCTTTACCTAAACCAGGTAATTCTAGATTTAGATAAACCAAAAAATCATTATGAAAATTAACCACACATTATGAAATTTAATTATGTTTTGGTTATATCCAGGAGTGACTTTTTAAGTTAACCCAATTGGCTGGTTTAGTTAAGCCTAGTATTGATCAGTCCTAGAATCCTAGGTCTTCCAAGGATTGACTAGTTTAGTTAATACTAAGATTGTCTGGTTAATTTTCATAATGATTTTTTGGTTTATCTAAATCTAGAACTACCTGGTTTAGGTAAAGAGAAATTAAAAATGTAACTTTTGATTTTTGATACTCAAAATAGCAATTTTTGAATGGTTATTTGTTTTTGTAATGTTATGTATATTGTTCTACCAAGTCCGAAAAATCTCTTAATTTCTTACACCAGTGTATATTGAATAAAGCTTCCGTTGCTATGGGGTTGAGTAAGCACTTTATGGAAATTTTGAATCGTTAGTTGTTTTTGTATTGTTATGTATCTACACATTAAATTTCATTAAAATCAAATCAGTCCCGTAGTTCTGGACTAGTAATCAAACAAGTTTGAAAATTTCTATTAATTTCTTACACGTGTACTTTAAGTAAGCACTTTATGGAAACAAAGGGTGATTTGATGTCAAATTAGATCGTGATATTTTAATACATTATCCATTGGAGAAATTAGACAAGGATTAACTGGTTTAGTTAATCCCAGGATTGACCGGTTTAGTTAATCCAATCGACTTGGTTAGTTAATCCTAGTATTGATCCGTCCTAGGATCCTAGGTCATCCAAGGATTGACTAGTTTAGTTAATCCTTGGATTGTCTGGTTAATTATGATAATGATGGTCCGGTTAAGTTAAATCTGGAATTAACTGGTTTAGGAAATGAGAAATTAAAAATGTAACTTTTGATTTTTCATGCTCAAAATAGCAATTTTTGAATGGTTATTTGTTTTTGTATTGTTATGTATATTGTTCGATAAAACCCGAAAATTCTTATAATTCCTTACAATAGTGTGTGTATATTGAAAAAAGCACCCGTTACGATGTAGTTAAGTAAGCACTAAATGGAAACAAAAGTTGATTTGAAGTCAAATTAGATCGTGATATTTTAATGCATTATCCATTGTAAAAATTAGACTAGGATTGACTGGTTTAGTTAATCACAAATTGACTGGTTTAGTTAATCCCAGGATTGATTGTTTAGTTAATTCTGAATTGACTGGTTTAGTTACTCCTAGGATTGACTGGTTTAGTTAATCCTAGGATTGACTGGTTTAATTAATCCTAGGATTGACTGGTTTAGTTAATTCAGGATTTACTAGTTTAGTTTATCTTAGGATTGACTGTTTTGGTTAGACCCTGGATTGACTGTTTTAGTTAATCCAATTGGCTGCTTTAATTAAGCCTAGTATTGATCGGTTCTAGGATCCTAGGTCATTCAAGGATTTACCAGTTTAGTTAATTTACTAATTTAGGATTGTCTGGTTAATTATGATAATGATTGTGAAGTTTAGTTTAATCGAGAATTAACTGGTTTAGGTAATGTAATGTAATAAAAAACGTAACTTTTGATTTTTGATACTCAAAATAGCAATTTTTGAATCGTTAGTTGTTTTTGTATTGCATTGTTATGTATCTACACATTAAATTTCATTAAAATCAGTCCAGTAGTTCTAGACTAGTAATCAAACAAGTTTGAAAATTCTCTTAATTTCTTACACTAGTGTGTGTCTATTGAATAAAGCTCTCGTCTGATGGGGTTAAGTAAGCACTTTATGGAAACAAAGGGTGATTTGATGTTATACTAGATCTTGATATTTTAATGCATTGTCCATGGGAAAAACTTGACTAGGATTGACTGGTTTAGTTAATCCTAGGATTTTCTGGTTTAGTTAATCTTAGGATTGACTGGTTTAGTTATTCCTAGCATTGACTAGTTTTGTTTATCTTAGGATTAACTGTTTTGGTTAGATCCAGGAGTGACTTTTTAAGTTAACCCAATCGGCTGGGTTAGTTAATCCTAGTATTGATCCGTCCTAGGATCCTAGGTCATCCAAGGATTGACTAGTTTAGTTAATCCTTGGATTGTCTGGTTAATTATGATAATGATGGTCCGGTTAAGTTAAATCTGGAATTAACTGGTTTAGGTAATGAGAAATTAAAAATGTAACTTTTGATTTTTCATGCTCAAAATAGCAATTTTTGAATGGTTATTTGTTTTTGTAATGTTATGTATATTGTTCTACCGAGTCCGAAAATTCTCTTAATTTCTTACACTAGTGTATATTGAATAAAGCTCCCGTTCCTATGGGGTTGAGTAAGCACTTTATGGAAACAGAGGGTGATTTGATGTCATATTAGATCGTGATATTTTAATGCATTGTCCATAGGAAAAACTTGAGTAGGATTGACAGGTTCAGTTAATCCTGGGATTGACTGGTATAGTAAATCTCAAGATTGACGGGTTTAGTTACTCCTAGGATTGACTGGTTTAGTTACTCCAAGGATTGACTGGTTTAGTTTCTCCTGGAATTGACTGGATTAATTATTCTTAGAATTGACTGGTTTAGTTAATCCCAGGATTGACTGGTTTAGTTCATTCAGGATTTACTAGTTTAGTTTATCTTAGGATTGACTGTTTTGGTAAGACCCTGGATTGACTGTTTTAGTTAATACAATTGGCTGCTTTAGTTAAGCCTAGTATTGATCGGTCCTAGGATCCTAAGTCATCCAAGGATTTACCAGTTTAGTTAATTTACTAATTTAGGATTGTCTGGTTAATTAGGATAATGATTGTGCAGTTTAGTTTAATCGAGAATTGACTGATTTAGGTGATGAGAAATAAAAAACGCAACTTTTGATTTTTGATACTCAAAATAGCAATTGTTGAATGGTTATTTGTTTTTGTAATGTATTGTTATGTATCTACAGATCAAATTTCATTAAAATCGGTCCAGTAGTTGCAGACTAAAAAATCGACCCAGTTCGAAAATTCTCATAATTTCTTACTCTGGTGTGTGTATATTGAATAAAGCAACCGCTCCGATGGGGTTAAGTAAGCACTAAAGATTGACTGGATTAATTAATCTTAGAATTAACTGGTTTAGTTTCTCCTAGGATTGACTGGATTAATTAATCTTAGAATTGACTGGTTTAGTTAATCCTAGGATTGACTGGTTTAGTTAGTTCAGGATTTACTAGTTTAGTTTATCTTAGGATTGACTGTTTTGGTTAGTCCCAGGATTAACTAGTTTAGTTAATCCTAGGATTGACCGGTTTAGTTAATCCAATCGGCTGGGTTAGTTAATCATAGTATTGATCCGTCCTAGGATCCTAGGTCATCCAAGGATTGACTAGTTTAGTTAATCCTTGGATTGTCTGGTTAATTATGATAATGATGGTCCGGTTAAGTTAAATCTNGGCTGGGTTAGTTAATCCTAGTATTGATCCGTCCTAGGATCCTAGGTCATCCAAAGATTGACTAGTTTAGTTAATCCTTGGACTGTCTGGTTAATTATGATAATGATGGTCCGGTTAAGTTAAATCTGGAATTAACTGGTTTAGGTAATGAGAAATTAAAAATGTAACTTTTGATTTTTCATGCTCAAAATAGCCATTTTTGAATGGTTATTTGTTCTTGTATTGTTATGTATATTGTTCGATAAAGCCCGAAAATTCTTATAATTCCTTAAACTAGTGTGTGTATATTGTAAAAAGCGCCCGTTACGATGTAGTTAAGTAAGCACTAAATGAAAACAAAAGGTGATTTGATGTCAAATTAGATCTTGATATTTTAATGCATTGTTCATTGGAAAAATTAGACTAGGATTGACTGGTTTAGTTAATCACAAATTGACTGGTTTAGTTAATCCCAGGATTGATTGTTTAGTTAATTCAGAATTGACTGGTTTAGTTACTCCTAGGATTGACTGATTTAGTAAATCCAATTGGCTGGGTTAGTTAATCCTAGTATTGATCCGTCCTAGGATCCTAGGTCATCCTAGGATTGACTAGTTTAGTTAATCCTTGGATTGTCTGGTTAATTATGATAATGATGGTCCGGTTAATTTAAATCTGGAATTAACTGGTTTAGGAAATGAGAAATTAAAAATGTAACCTTTGATTTTTCATGCTCAAAATAGCAATTTTTGAATGGTTATTTGTTTTTGTATTGTTATGTATATTGTTCGATAAAGCCCGAAAATTCTTATAATTCCTTACACTAGTGTGTGTATATTAAAAAAAGCGCCCGTTACGATGTAGTTAAGTAAGCACTAAATGGAAACAAAAAGGTGATTTGATGTCAAATTAGATCTTGATATTTTAATGCATTGTCCATTGGAAAAATTAGACTAGGATTGACTGGTTTAATTAATTCCAGGATTGACCGGTTTAATTAATCCAATTGGCTGGTTTAGTTAATCCTAGTATTGAAGCGTCCTAGGATCCTAGGTCATTCAAGGATTGACTAGTTTAGTTAATCCTGGATTGTCTGGTTAATTAAGATAATGATGGTCCGGTTTAGTTAAATCAAAAATTGACAGGTTTAGGTAATGAGAAATAAAAAATGTAACTTTTGATTTTTTATACTCAAAATAGCTATTTTTGAATGGTTATTTTCCGATGGTGTTAAGTAAGCACTTTATGGAATCAAAAGGTGATTTGATGTCATATTAAATCGTGATATTTTAACGCATTGTCCATTCGAAAAACTTGACTAGGAATGACTGGTTTAGTTAATCGCAGGATTGACTGTTTTATTTAATTCTAAGATTGACTGTTTTAGTTACTCCAATTGACTGGTTTAGTTAATCCTAGGATTGATCGGTCCTAGGATCCTAGGCCATCCAAATATTGACTAGTTTAGTTAATCCTAGGTTTGTCTGGTTAATTATGATAACGATGGTCCGATATAGTTAAATCGTGAAATCACTGGTTTTGGTAATGAGAAATAAAAAAATTTAAATTTTGATTTTTGATACTCAAAATAGCAATTTTTGAATGGTTATTTGTCTGTGTATTGTTACATATATTTTTCGACCGAGTTCGAAAATCCTCTTAATTTCTTAGCACTATCGTGTGTGCGTTGAATAAAGCTCCCGTTCCGATGGGGTTAAGTAAGCACTTTTTGTAAACAAAGGGTAATTTGATGTCATATTAGATAGTGATATTTTAATGCATTGTCCATTGGGGAAAAAAATTATTTTTTTTAAGCTTTGGACATGCCTTATCTGAGATGTATATTGTTTGTAATGCTTTGTATCTACAGATCAAATTTCTTTAAAATCGGTCCAGTAGTTCTAGTCTAGTAATCGACCAAGTCCGAAAATTGTCTTAATTTCTTTCACTAGTGTGTGTATATTTAATAAAGCGCCCGTTCCGATGAGGTTAAGTAAGCACTTTATGGAAACAAAGTGTTATTTGATGTCAATAGTTCGTGATATTTTAATGCATTGTCCATTGGAAAAACTTGCTTAGGATTGACTGTTTTAGTTAATTCCAGGATTGACTGGTTTAGTTATTACCAAGATTGACTGGTTTAATTAATCCTTGGAATGACTGATTTAATTTAATCCTGGGATTGACAAGTTTAATTTATCTTAGAATTGTCTGTTTTGGTTAGAACCAGGATTCACTGCTTTAGTTAATTCTAAGATTGACTGTTTTAGTTAATCCAATTGGCTGGTTTAGATAATCTAGACTAGCAATCGACCAATCCGAAAATTCTCATGATTTCTTACCTTAGTGTGTGTATATAGAATAAAGCGCCTGTTACGATGGGGCTAAGTAAGCACTTTATGGAAACAACGGGTGATTTTATGTCATATTAGATCGTGATATTTTAATGCATTGTCCATTAGGAAGAAAATTCTTTTTTTAAGGCTTTGGGCATGTCTTATCTGAGATGTATATTGTTTATATTGTTTTGTATCTATAGATCAAATTTCATTAAAATCGGTCCAGTAGTTCTAGACTAGTAATCGACCAATCCGAAAATCCTAATAATTTCTTACACTAGTGTGCGTATCTATATATATATTTCTCTTACACGGCGATAAAAATAAGCCTCATTACAACTCCCCGCATGGCAACGCTAGAAAATAGACCAATGATTACCGATAAAAATGTCACATGCCAAATCTAGCGAAGATGGCTCAACATATAGCGCTTTTAAAAACGGAAACTGAAATAACCAGGGAGAGCATAAGCTAGGCAGAAGTCTTTGTCGATAGATCTCTATTTTGGTTTTTTGTCGAAAGCGTTTTTTTTTCACGAATTTATGTATTACGAATTTATTTGACAATTTTTGATTTATATCACGAATTTATTTGTTTTACTAGAATTTATTTGTTTATGCAGGTTTTTCCATTGCAATTCACTTATTTAAATTTTTAATAGACTTAATTATAGCCGAAATTTTAATCTTTTTAAAGAGATATCAGTTTTAGAAATTTTATCTTAAGATTTTATACTATAGCACATTTCTAATAGATTTAACGAATTACATGTCATTTATTTGAATTCAAATTTATTTTAAGGACTCAGTACTTACTAAAAAGATGTAATTTTTTTTAGAAAAAAAAGTTGTTATATGGATTTGAATGATTGTTTTGAATTCTTAGAATTTTGTGCATTTGCAATGTACCTAAGTTAGTAGCGAGCGAAGCGAGCTTGGTTTGCGGAGCAAACCATATAACATTGCGTAGCAATTTTCGGGGGTTGGCGAGCGTTAGCGAGCAGGGGGCGCAGCCCACTAGTATAGAATAAAGCGCCTGTTACGATGGGGCTAAGCAAGCACTTAATGGAGACAAGGGGTGATTTTATGTTATATTAGATCGTGATATTTCAATACATTGTCCATTGGAAAAAAAAAATTTTTTTTTTTTGAAGGCTTTGGGAATGTCTTATCTGAGTGATGCCCTCCTGCACTGCAGCACTGAAGAGTGTCTAGACTCACTCAACCTTCTGATGAGGAAAGGAGAGATATCATCAACCTACATGAATTATGTTTTCTACTTGTGGAGCAAGATACGTGAAGCCTCGCTACCAACTCTCCGCTCAATTCTTGTACGTATATCTCATTTCATTTTTTTTTTACAGCCGTCGTTGAACAGCCGACCCAATTTTCGGGTTTATGATCACTCATGTTCTACTCCGTAGCCTTGTCATTTTGAACTCAATACAGAAGACAAGGAAACACCTGTATGAAGTATTGAGAGAAATTTACCTTCGTGAAAGACTTTTTGATGCATCTAACCTGCATTTGCGTTACATGGCGAGGAAAACCTCCCACGCTTAGCCTGACTGCAAAGGGACTCTAAACCCTGATTCATCTACCACTGAGGATATTCCACGTTAGCACTGGAGTCGGTGCAAGCCGGATGCGGATTTTTTTCGACCAGCCATCGCTGGGATTCAAACACGGTTCTTCTCATTCGGAAGCGATCCCTCTAACACCTTAGTCATCTTGTCAGCAAAAAACTTCTAATGTAAACCTGAAAAGGTTAGTTATGCGTTTAAACCTTTTTAATCTTGAAACTGTGACAATCAGCTCTATTCTATGCACATTACCCTAATCTGAAACCTTGGATTACACCAAAATCATGTGCATGATTTTGGTGTGAGCTCTTTGCAATATTGGTGTTAACTTAACATAAAGAGTTCCTACGCACAATTTCGTAAAATTATTAAACATCAAATTTAGAGAGCTTCAGGATGTGATTTTACAAATATAACAGCTATTTCAAATTAGAAGGTGGTTAAGATTGCAAACGTTATTAGCAATTAGAGAAATATTTGCTGGAAATTGTTTAAAAAAAATATTTGAATTAGAAAGGAATCATCTTGTAAAAATTTCAATGTAAGACTTTTTTTTTATTATAAGTTAAAAATGTTCTAATTATTATTATATTATTATTATAAATTACTTTCAAAAAAATAATAATTTACATTAATATTTTCGGGTTCGTTTAGATAGTTCTATAGGATTGGAAGCAAAAAAGTAAAATAAACCGTAAATCCTATTTAAACGATATAGATTTTCTTTTATTATATTTCGATTTAAACTACATATCTAGGATAGACTGCTACAGATTGAAGAGCTCTGTACTTAGAAAAAGAAAAGAAATGGTTTACCAACAAGTTTGCCAGTAGTAACAAACTTTTCCAAGAAGAAAATAAGCTAAAGTGCAACAACTATTGACGCCATAGATAACAAAAAATGCTAAGATAAATATTAAGTTGTAATTTAGGAATTAAACAGTTTTGATTTCATCGAAAAAGCATCAATATACAGTGCGGAAAAAAGAAACGTACCACTCTGAATAATTTTTGATCTAATGATCGAATTTCAAGGACTCAATATTAATGGGTGACCCCAAATGAAGCTAACTTATAAGTGGAGACGATATTTTAGCTTACGAAATCAGACAAAAAAAACTTACTTTCTCTATATAAACATGCTTTTTACAGTATTAAAATTATGCGTAATTTTGTGTAACCCAAATCTGGAAACTATCGTGCTTAATATTATGAATGATATATAATTTGATGTTAAAATATATTTTTTAATCTTCTTTATTTTCAGACTACGTGCAAAGAAACATCTTTGAGTTTGTGTTGGATGACCCTTGGAACAATGATTCGTCACACCCATCATCATGGAACACACAAAGTATGCCACTGATTCAAAAAAATTAGAATAATTAAAAAATTCGACTTTAAAAAGTATCTTACTTTATTAATTTGTTTTTCTCTTATTTAAATTAAATTACAAATTTAGCGAGTTGAGTCTATATATTTCAAAGTACTTTTTAACTTTAAAAAAATCTATATAAAGCACAAGTTAGTTTCGACTGTTAACTTTTAAAAAAATATTAGAATAAAATTTATACTGTCCAAACTATTAGAATATTTCATTATAAATACTAAAATTCAATTATTAATGGAGAAAAAAAAGTTACCTAATATTCTGCAACATCGCTTTTGATCATTGCAATTAAACAATCTTTCATGAATTAAGCATTTTTTTAATTTTTTTTTTTTGGTCCTCATGAACCCAAGTAGTGAGTCAAGTAGAGCACTTCACTCAGTAGACTACTATCTCAGTTAGATTCATCTTCTTTACTATCCCCCATAAATTTTGAATATGGTTAAGATCTGGTGAATTAGCTGGTCACGGAAGTACAGCAAGCTTGCTTTGTTACAGCCAGAGATTGGAAGTCAACCAGAGATGACTGAAGACGTACTTAAAAAGTATGTTAGAAAATAAGATAGAAGGAACCGACAATATTAAGGCGTCTTCATAAATTTAAAATTCAACGCTGTGTTCCAAAAACAAAACCACTTACGATTGTAAAACAAACTATGGTACAAATTAAGATTGTATGGGGTTTGATGGATTAGAAAAAGATATTTAGTAACAAAAGTATGTTTCTTTTGGTAATCAAATGATGATGAAGTGCATAAACATGATTTTATTCTTAAGAAATATTTGTATTCACCTTATAGATTTGTAATACACCAGATCTTATACCAATTTTATTTTATAACCGTCGTTGAACAGCCGGGTTTACTACTAATAGCGTTCAAACTCCGTAGCCTTGCCATTTTGAACTCAATCCAGAAGACAAGGAAACTTCTGGATCAAGTATTGGGAAAAAGTTCCCTCCATGTAGGACTCTTTGATGGAACTAACCCGCATTTGCGTTTCAGGAAATCCACAAAAACCAGGCTGACGGCAAAGATCACCTTTCATTATACAGTAAAACTTGTGTAAGTTGACCACTTGTGGGGAATTGTTTTAGTGGTCAACTTAGACAAGTGGGCAACTTATAGAGGGGGTGGGTCGTTGTTTACTTCTTCGTTTCCTATATCATGTTGTTATATATTTTAAAAAAAATTTACTTGACTTAAACATTTTATTTAGCAAATAGCCTAATGAATATCTTAAGCAATGTGTTTAAACTTGAATGAACTTCAATTTGTTACATATAATTCTAATATTTAACTAACTTTTTAAAAAAAAAATTATTTCGTTAGTTATGCATATGAAGTGTTCAATAAAAATAAACGAAAACATGAAACGGACACGAAAACATGTAATTTGAAAACTTTAACAAAACAAAATTATTTGAACACTTTAAAATTTATTCTGTTATTACTACACTTACAAACGTATTTGTTACAAAAATATTCCCTCATAGTTGTTTGGCGCTGTTGTTTAGACTTTACAACAGCCCAATGTTTTGAATGAAGGNCTTATAGAGGGGGTGGGTCATTGTTTACTTTTTCGTTTCCTATATCATGTTGTTATATATTTAAAGAAAATTTTACTTGACTTAAACATTTTATTTAGCAAATAGCCTAATGAATATCTTAAGAAATGTGTTTAAACCTGAATGAACTTCAATTTGTTACATATAATTCTAATATTTAACTAACTTTTTTTTAAAAATTATTTCGTTAGTTATACATATGAAGTGTTCAATAAAAATAAACGAAAACATGAAACGGACACGAAAACATGTAATTTGAAAACTTTAACAAAATAAAATTATTTGAACACTTTAAAATTTATTTACTACACTTAAAGATCAAAGACCATAAATAAAGAATCAAAGCATATTTCAGAGCATTCATTTATTCAAATGCTCACTATTGCAACTGGAAGAGCAACTTTTCAACTAACACACCTGTTTTCAATGAATGAATGAAAGAAATGGTCAAAAGCTGACTCCCTACAGTTTCCCCAGATGGTCAACTCACAAAAAGGTTTAGATTAGCTTTTTACACTATTTCACCAAACAAGTGAAATATTAACATACATTGCAAAATGACAGAAAATTTTCTGAATTTTTTTTTTCTGATTAACTTGAGGGTTTTAGAATAGAATTTCATAATTCTCCTATACAAAATTTACTTATTTCAGTGATCAACATACAAGATAAACAGGTGGTTAAGTTAAAAGGTTTTGCTTCTTTATGTTATATAGGAAAAATTCCGTTCTTGATAATTGAGGTCAACTTATGCAGGTGTCCAGCTTGCAACCAGGTGGTCAACTTGGCAGGTTTCACTGTATATAATAATCTGATTAAATAGGATAATAGCAAGGCTAGAATGTAAATGTCATTACCAGCTTTAAACTTGCCTGGTATTCTCAACTTTGATATGTTTAAAGGTTAAGTACAGTAGCCCGGTTTCCATTGTTTGGTTTTACTTACATTTTATTTTATAACCGTAGTTGAACTGCCTACCCAATTTTTTGTTGGAGTATACGACTACTAATGTTCAACTATGTAGTTTTGAACCTAATACAGAAGACAAGGAAACTTCTGGATCAAGTATTGGGAGAAAGTTTCCTTCGTGAAGGACTCTTTGATGGAACTAACCCGCATTTGTGTTGCATGAAGAGGAAAACCTCCCACGACGGTTAGCCTGACGGCAAAGGGACTCTAACTCATGATGGTGCAAGTGGGATGCGTAATTCGTATCGTCCTGTCATCGCTGGGATTCAAACCCGGTTCACCTTATTGGAAAGCGAATGCTCTGTTCCCTGAGCCATCGCGGCTCTCTTAAATAATTTGACAGGAATAGTAAAAGGGAAAAAAAGTTTTTCTTACAAACAAAGGTGAGCATTACGTTTATTTCGGCTAATGTGAACGCTTACTTATTCCTTGCAAGATCGAGCAATTATCAAAGCTTCCAAATATTAAGTAACTTTTTTTTCTACATTCAATATTGAATTTTCGTGTATATAATGAAGTATTCTAATATTTTGGATAACATAAAATTTTATTCTAGCATTTTTTTTCTTTTTTCATTTATTTTTATTTATTTATTTTTTTTAAAAAACAAATTGTCGAATTACTTTATGCTTCGTTTTGATTATTCTAATGTCTAAAAATACTCTGAAATATATAGATTTGACTTTTTAAATTTGTAATTTAATTTAAGAAAGTGAAAAATAAATTAAGAAAATAAGATTTTTTAAGTCGAATTTTTTTAATTATTTCATTATTTTGAAATAGATGTGTCAAGTAAAAATCATCTCTCGTTCCACATTTTCTTTTCTTCCGCAGGAATATTTAACAAACATTGCTACTTATTTGACTGATGCAATCGACAGCTTTTGCGTTCCTGAATCAGAACATATTGAAGATCTGACCCGTTACTTAAAGGTATTTTTTCTTTACATTTCATTTTTTAACGAATTGTCGTAATTATGGAACACATCTTATAAAAATATTTTTTATTTTAAAATTGTATTATGTATATATTAAAGTCCTATATTAGGTTTGTAATTTTCTTAGTAATACTATTCCGTCTAATATTTTTTTCCGTATACATTAAACGACAAAAGTTGCTTGAAATGGCACATTAATTTTTATCCACTTTCCCATTGAAATTTAATATTAATCTACTTTTTCCTGGTTCTTGCATGTTTTTACACACGTAAAAATTTTCCGATGGGATTCCTACCAAAAACTATTTCTGAAAGTCTGCCCAGCTGGTTCCAAATGTCTAGTTCTATATGTAAAGTGGTTAATTACCAAAAAGAACATTCGTTTCGGATTAAAACAATAACTTTTGCATTTATTAAATGAGGATTGTTTTTTAAAATAGGTTATAAATAATATGGGGGATGCTCTCCTGACTCTGAAGCCCGATGGACTCGAAAAGTTAATGGAATGTGCTTCTAATAATGAAGCACCGGAACAGATAAGATTATCAGTTCTAAAGGTAAGCCAACAATCAACACAATTTTGATCTACCATTTTTTATTAGTTATTGTTTTTCTTCTAATCTTGGCTAGAGTGATTACATGTTAAGGTATCCAACTGGTTTAATCAAATTTTTAAACTGGAATAATTTAAAAAAGGCTTAATTAAAATTTTAATTTTTTATTTGGTTCGAAAGGGTCCTGAAATGTGGTTTAAAAATTTAAGGGTGTTAAAAAATTGTAAAAAAATTTTCATATTTAGGTGAAATGAGATCTTACAAAATACAAATCATTTTAATGGTTCTACAACAAACTGTGGTGCGTAAGTTTCAAAATCATTTTTTTTTCTAGATCAACCTGAGATTTTTCAACACATATCACAAAAAAATTTCAAAAAGACAATGAAATTAAACTAATTAATGTATAATATTGAATTTTTAAGGAAAAATTCTAAATAGTCTTACTTAAAGCTTGATGAAAATAACAAATTATAACATTGCTAACATTATACAAATTCTGCATGCGAAATTTCGACGAATTTTATCTTTCTTTTTTATTTATTTTTTTGCAAAAAGTTTTGGCGTAAGGGGTTTTTCTCATAGTCAACGTTCTTCCTAAAATGCAAAAAAATTTTGAAATATACGAAAAATATGCGGAAAAAAATTTATTATGTGAAAATTTTTTTTCTGAAAATGTGTTTTATTTCTTTTTTAGAAGGTAATTTATTCAAATTTAAAAAAAAGTTAAAACAATCAATGCATAACAAAATATTTTAGTTACACTTCGGGACTATACTTCCGGTTTCGCCTGTCAGTATACGAAAAAAAAGAATTTTTAAAAATCGGAAGTCAGAAATTAAAAGGTTTTTGAAAGCTAAATATGAATAGTGAAAAGGAAAATTTTCAACAACACGTGAGAGATTTTTACCCAGTTACTTTAAGAGAGATGAATATAATCAGCAAATGTAATTTATTTAGACTGTCGGACTTCTATTGAACGAACTTCCATTTTGCAAATTACTCGATTTTGCGATTTTTTTCGAGGAACTAAGAACATTTTGGAAATTTCTTCGTAAAATAACTTTCAAAATTGCGAAGCGAATTTTCTATTTAACCGACTTTTCTTTGAGATGCACTTCCCTATTTCCCAAAATAATTCAGAACATTTCAAACTTGTTAACGCATTTTATGGGGGAAATGACCTTCAATTGATTTTCGCAGCCACTTTAAGAGAAAGCGGTAAAATCCCTTTCCATTTTTATTTGCATTTCATACCGGAATCTATGCCAAAAAAACAATTTGCGAGAAATCATAACAGAAATTTCCAAAACATGGAACTATGATGTTACATATCGTATTATTCGTAACAGTTTCGCTAAAGCTGGATTCTTAGTCAGCGCGGAGAAAGTGCGGAAGACGACAGAAGAACTTAGAAAAATATGGGTACAGCTTACAAGGGAAACTAGGGAAGTGTGACTCGCCAATTCTGAAATAAACTAGTGGGATGTATGCCTTATAAGGAATAATTTTAGGGGGCAACATTCGTTGCGGCCCATAGAAGGTCCTGTGAGAGATAAAAAATAATTCAATATATAGAAAAATCGGTATTTTATTACTTCAATGCAGACTATTAGTTATTGTAATTGTCTCATACTCCAATTAATTTTGTGGTACTTTCACGTACTATATAATGCATATTTATTGTCAAAATTGATTTCGAAAGTTTTATATATTTGCAGTTTTTCAGAAAAACCTGTTCGGTTAATTTTAAAAAAAATTGACATCAAATTTTTTTTCTTCAAAAAAATTTCCTAATCAATTGGAGTATGTAATAATTGCAAATCAATTAATTAATAATTAATTAATAGTTAATAATTAATTAAAAATTAATTAATAGTTAATAATTAATTAATAATAAATTAATAATTAATTAATAATTTATTAATAATTAATTAACAATTAATTAATAATTAATTAATTTTCTGATTAATTTATTAATTAGCAAATTAATTAATTATCCAATTAATTACAAATTAATTGGAGTATGAGACAATTACAATAACTAATAGTCTGCTTTGAAGTAATAAAATACCGATTTTTCTATATATTGAATTATTTTTTATCTCTCACAGGACCTTCTATGGGCCGAAACGAATGTTACCCCCTAAAATTATTCCTTATAAGGCATACATCCCACTAGTTTATTTCAAAATTGGCGAGTCACACTTCCCTAGTTTCCCTTGTTAGAGAGAACCGCGAAATGAACGATGCTGTATTTCCATTGAAGCTGCAACCACAGAAACATTAACTGAATCGTAATTTTTGGACAGTGTGAAAAATAAAATCAATACAGCAATAAATTGTGAGGAAATGATGAAGACCTTCATCTGATAAAATGTTAAAACCATTTGAAACAATTCGATAATAGATAATAATTTACAAAAAAAAGGTGCATCCATTTCGATTTTAATTATGTCTTGTGTTTATGAATTTAAAACCTCTTTTGTGTTGTTTAAGTATTTCAAATTGTGATTTTCTCTTTAACGAATTTTCCACATAACGAACTTTTTATCGGGATTTAGAGAATTCGTTAAATAGAGGTCCGTCTGTATTTTCTTTATAGAAAAGAAATATCTCAACTTAATAAGTGTTATATTTAAGCAATTATTTTTAGTCTCTGCAGAATATGGAGTTAACAACATGTGTGGGAAGGTTGATGTTCGAAAAAAGTTTAGCTATTGTGATGGCAAGAGACAGTTCGACAGCATTACGGAGTGCTGCTTCAGACCTCATACTCCGTTTCGACAAAGAATTATTCCTTCAATCAGACGAGAATTCTCCATTCCAAAACTACGTCACTCAAAGAGTGAGAGATCTCCTGGATGATCAGGAAACAGACAATCGAACAAAACAGTAAGATACTGATCATTCAATTTCATCATTTTCATAGATATTCTTGTAAACTTTATTCTCACAATTGGTGTGACGCGGAACCCTAAGGTTCCGGGGAAGAGGGATTCCGAGTTAGTTTTTTTTTTAACCCGTAATGATTCTGGAATTTTTAATTACATTTAAATTTTACCGGTGAGTCATTATTTATTTAATATTGCAGTTAAATTATGGAATTATTCAAAAGTAAAGGCCAATAAAAAAGGAAAGAAATACAAAGATTTTTAAAGAAAGAAATACATGATTTTTTTTAATAACAACAGAATTCCGGCAATGGCTAGTCGATACGAATTCCGCATCCAGCTTGCACCGATCACACTGCTGACGTGAAATATCCTCAGTGAAAGACGGATCATGGGTTAGAGTCCCGTTGCCATTTGGCTAACTGCTGGAGGTTCTCGTGGTCTTCCTCCTCATGTAACGCAAATGCGGGTTAGTTCTATTAAAAAGTCCTCCGCGCCGGCAAATTTCTTACAATACTTAATCCAGGAGTTCTCTTGTCTTTTGAATTGGGTTCAAAATGACAAGGTTACATGGTTGAACATAAGTAGTCGTAAACCTAAAAAATGGGTCTTCTGTTCAAAGGCAGTTATAAAAAAAATAACATCAGTTTGAATAAGTTATGAAAAATACATACATTTTTAAAAAAAATTGCATTTGTATTTCCCACCACACAAACTTTGCTAATAAAGAAATCTATTTCTTTAGCAACCATTTTCAATCTTCTATTAGTATTTTTTTTTTCTTTAGTTTTCAAAGAAAACCGTAATTCGGTTCATTTTATTTTATTCAATTTATGTATAAACATCTAAAACAAATTCAGTACTAGAGTAGACTAGACTGCGAATTTAGTTGTAGGGACTCTAATTAAAAGATTACTAAGCGATGAAAAAAGGTTCATTCATCTTATAAAATAAAAATACTTTTTTGTTGCATTCATAATTATCTTTATATAAAGTTGGGGTTTAGCTGAAAGATCATTGGGAACAGATGCTCTAAACTGATATTAAATAGTTTAACACTTTCATTGAAGTCTCGCCTAAACAACTTACAAAGCTTGCAAGATTTCCAGTTACAGTCAAAGGTATCATATGCTATCTATTTTGCTATCTTGTTATCATCAATGCCTCATTTTTGAAAATAAAAAAATATTCAATTAAAGATATGCTTGATGTAAATGCTACACGACTGAAGACTAATTTTACCCGAACTTATTAAAATCTAATACAATCAAACTTTACTATAGTGAAGACTGTTTATAGTAAACTCCCGAATATAGTGAATGAAATGTTCGGTCCCGTGCCTTGCGTGCAGTACAATGTTTTTTTTTTTTTTTTTTTTTTTTTTTTTTTTTTTTTTNTTTTTTTTTTTTTTTGTGGATATAGTGAACTAAAAAGTGAGGAAGTTGGATATTATGAACTGTTTTCTGTCTTCGACTGAATTTTTTTCTTCATTTTTTTTGTTGATAATTTTGAAATGTCTACTTCAAAATAAATACTTATACTGATTTTTAAAATCATCTATAGAGGGGAACGTAGCGACAAGCATTTTTTACTTGTTTGCTTCTTTTATCTCACTTTTTTATCCCTAAACAAATGCCTACCCAGGCAGATTTGTATGGACAAATTTTTCCCTGCATCAGCTAAAGATTACTAATTTTTTTTTGTACCCAAGACGAAGAGTAATAAAAATTAACACATTTTTTGTTACTACGTATTATTTTTCAGTCATTTTTGGCTTTCATTTTATGTGTCATAAAAAGAAGTTTTGCGGAACGGTGAACTCCTGATTGTAGTGAACCGAAATTTCGGCCCCTTCAATATAAATCCTGTAAAATATAATCCATTAAGAAAGTCTTGCAAACCTTTTCTAGCACTTTCTTTTTTATTACAAAATCTAAAAAAAGAAAGCATTTCAGAAAATAGTTCCGAAATATTTCGAAACTTTATCTTGACAAACAATTCATGAAGACACAACTTTCCTAAATTTACTAAAATATTAATAAAATATATTTTAAAAATTTATTGAAGAAAGGAAGAAAAATATTTGAAAGAAGAAAATGAAAGAAGAAATTAAAATCTTTTGCAATTTACTTTAAAAATTTCTGCAATCTTATAATTATTTAAAAATGAAATAATTTTTCAATGAAAATTTTAAATTAAAAAAAGAATTTAATGATAAAAATTAAATAATTTTGAAATAATTTGCAAAATTTTTCATTTGCCGCACATTGTGAAATCACAAAACAATTCAAAATACAATTTTAAAACACATCCAAAGTTTAATAAGTAAATTACATTTCAAATACAATAAAATACATAGAAATCTTGATAAATCCAAACTTTTGACCAAACTGTTTTTAATATCAACCTGTTAAAAAACACAGATTTCTGAAACTTCAAAAATTATTTTATTAAAAATTTAAACTTTTTTTTAACATCTAGTAAATATTTTTCACTATTTCCAAGCGTTCTCTTTTTATGCATCTTTTCTGAAACCTTATGAAAAATTATTTTCATTTAAAGTTTTCATAAACTTTTTAAATTACATTAAGGTCAAAAATTTTTTCAATCCTATTTTTTAAAGAAGTTTGTCAGTGTTCTTGCCCTCAAAACGTTCTTTTTTTCTCTTCATAAATGTCAAATCAAATTTTTTAAAACATTGCCATACCATTTAACACATCTCACAAAACCATTTTTAAAATAAGAAAAAAAGTAAGTGGTCGTTTAGAGGGTGTGGTGATTAGATTAAATAAATGGATTCAATAAGATTAATAATCACAACAGTTTAATAATAATTAAAAAAAAGAAGAAATCATATTAAGTTACAATGTAAAAGACTGACAAGATTAACGACAGCAGCATTTTTTAGAGAGGTGAATGTTCACCGGCTAGCAAGCCCGAATGAATGTTTATATTGAGCTGCTGCCAGATTCTGGAAACTAAAGTTTGAACACAAGAGATGTTGCCATCTTATAAAAAGGTTGAGAGAAATGTTTTGCACTGCCACCTGGCGAGCAGAGTTCACTGCCATCTGGTGAGAAGTTGGTTCACCACAAGGGTTTCAAATCTCAAAAAAAAAAATTTTTAACTCTTGATCATACTTTTAATTTTTAAATTCAGGGCAATGCATACTAAACAATTCTTGCTTTTCTGGAACGTTGCCAAGCGTTTTTAAAAACCTCAGAACAAAAGCATAACCATTTTTAAAACCAAACAACGAAACGGTTTTGTAATTATGACATGTAATCGTGTGACACACGCTTTATATGTTACAATTTATAGTATTTCTAATCTTATTCCATTGATTTCGTCATTTTCATTCATTGCTTTATCAATTAAAGTTGTTTTTTTTCTCTCATTTTTCTGTATCTTTTCATTTTTAATTAATTTTCTACTAAGCATTCTTTACCTGTTACTTCTACTAAGCATTCTTTACCTGTTACTTCTGCTAAGCATTATTTACCTGTTACTTCTACTAAGCATTCTTCACCTGTTACTTCTGCTAAGCATTATTTACCTGTTACTTCTGCTAAGCATTATTTACCTGTTACTTCTGCTAAGCATTCTTTACCTGTTTTTTGTAGGATTTTAGAAAAACTTTTGGAATCATTGAATGGAAGAGACAAAACGTTTCCTCGATCATTTATGGATAGACTTTTTGAAAAATTTCATTTTGGGCCTCACATTCAAGAGATTGCTTCCAAATGGACTCATTTTATTAAATCTATACCGACAGTCAAGAGATGGTGGAAGTATTTCGATTCTGCATTTCATGCACAATTCCGAGCAGAAGGTATTTGATGATTTAGAGACACATTAAAAATGCATACTATTTTTTTTTCTTCGTTAAGAATTAGAAATGTGCTGAACGGGGGTATAAAAATGTGTTTATTTACAAAGTAAACGTGCTTCTTAACAGAAATACAGTACTCAGAAAATTGTTTTCACAAATTACTAAAACTAACAATAATATGCATAACAGTTGTGATACTGCTAATTGTAAGTAGACAAACCGCGATAGAATATGTCATTCTACCAAGAATGCATATATATATTATTTTTATGTATGTAATACAAAAATTAAATACTTTTGTATTAATAAAAGAATTAAATCTCTTTCGTTTTCATAAAATGTCTTTGTTAAAGAATAAGAGTAGAGAGATTCTATTTTGGGAATTCAAGGCTGAAAACATACCATTGAAATATAAATAGATTTATATTTCAAAGGAAGAGTTATTTTTAGATTCGTTCCCTTTTTCACTTCCATATAAGGCAGGAGAAATGATTTTCCTTAATGCGTAAGGTTACAAGGAATGTACGACAGTGTGCCTTTTTACCTCAAATCTGTGTTGGTATAAAACGTAAGAACGCATAGTTTTGCGTGTCCTTTTCATCATGATTTGATCCTGATAAGCTGTTCAGGAATTGTCAGAAGTCTTGTCCATTCCCCGCCCATAGGGAGTGTGGACGTGAATTGTTAGCAATACAATTTAAATAAACCTGTTTAGAACGTATGATGGCTTAAGACTGCAATTATTTCAAGCTAAATACAACACTGATAACAGGGTTGGAGCCCTGTTATTACATATATATATATCTTGATGTGATCACGATAA
>NC_092206.1:2387336-2401140 GCF_043381705.1 Parasteatoda tepidariorum | reverse complement strand
TAACCATATATATATATATATATTTCACATCACTCTTGATGAGTTTATTTTAAAACTGTCATACAAACGTAATTTTGTAATTTTCATACGAAGGAATTTATAAATAAAGAAAGAAAGAAGATTTAAAATTGATATGTAAAAGAAGGAATAAATTATTTCAACTCTGAATAGAAACAAGAAATTGAAGCAATTCTAAGCACTATCTGTATTATCACTATTGTTAAATCCAGGAATAAGCTTACTATTCTTTGAAAAATCTTGTACAAACAACTTATTCTTGATGAACTAAACAGAAGTACTACTTTCAAAAAACTGGAACACCTACAGTGATACTATTATTAATAAAATTAAAGCTATCTTTAAAAGACTAAAAGTTAAGTTAAATAATTTTAAGAAATTTTCTTTCCTTTTTGTTAATCAATAATTCTATAAAACCTTAACTAAATTCGCATTTATTGGCATCAGAAGTAACGTAAAAAAATTTGGCATTTACTTTAAAAATATTCTTAAATGAGTGTACAGTAAAATTAACTAATATCAAAAAAAGCACATACACTAAAATTTACATACTTTTAAGTACACTAACAATTTTAAATAAAATTTATTCTCTAAACAGTTTTGATTTTGAAAACTCATCTCCCTCAATTCAAATTAATAATATTTTTGATGATCTGCTTAATTTTAATGATATAATTGATGAATTAATCTGGACATTTCTCGTTCATATTAACCTGAACAACATTTATATTCCATTTAAGTACTGACTTTTCAAAAATTAATGACACCCCTTTGGATAAAAATTTTAGTACTAATGTTAGTAATGTAAGAATTGATTATTCGTTAAGTTATTTGGTTACCTTAATTTTAATACAAATCGCTTCTTTTATTAAGATTTTTGGATGATCTTCTGTTTATTAATTTTAATGGTTTTGAAATTTTTGCTAAGCTAATTTATCCATGCGAATTAATTCTAAACAAAACCAATATTTGAAATCCTTCAGATTTAATTCTTAAAACTGATGAATGTAGGCAAATTTCCTTAAAATTTTTTGACAAAAGAAATGACTTGAAAAGAGCTTCGATTTTCACTTGAAAAGAGCATCGATTTTCATTCCAACTTAGCTAATAAGTTTTTTCCAATTTATTTTCCAATCAGATTCTTAGCTTTTACAGAAATAATTCCATATATAAAGAATTTTTAAGAAACTGATAATTTTAAAACAGATCTAATTAGTTACTTAATCATTCATTCAATTTTCTTTTAAAGAAATTTAAAGCCATTTAGAACATTTATTAATTTATTTAATTTCTGATCATGATATTAGCTGCCATTTGTTTTTAAAGGTGCAAACTAATTATGACAAACAATTCCTAAAACCACTAGATGGAATAGTTTGTATGTATGGCCTTTTATAGTGGATTAACTAATGTATTAAGTAAAGCAATATTCTATAGCCTTTATGAAATAAATTTTAAGTTTTTATTTTAATTTTCCAATGTAATAAAGTTTTTTTAGTAAGTATGAATAGGGGCTCTGGACTATAAAAACACCCCCGATGAGTAATGCATGGAAACATGGCTATTTATGAAAAACTATAATGAATAAAGGATGAGGTATATATGTAGGCATTTTCTTTACGTCACACTAGAGTGGCTATGGGCTATTGGCGACGGTCAGGGAAACATCCCCGAGGATAATCCGAAGACATGACATTGCAATTTTTATCTTCTGCAGAGGGCTCTCCTCTTTTGGTAACCTGAAGACCTGTGCGTGAACTCGAGCACTTCCCGGTCGAACAGTTTAACGAGGACCGACACCGCGCTCCCTCGTTCCCTACGCAGGCTGATCAAAGTTGTCACATACCCACTTACTGACAGCAGCCAGTGATGCTTGACTTCGGTGCTCTACTGAGAACCGTGTCTTTATGATCAGTCCACTGCGGGACGAACTATGAGATAAAATTTTATCAGTATATATGTGGGCTCTGACGTATAGACAGAAACGTATTACCATCCATTGATGTTTGTTTGTTTGTAGAATCCNTTTCTTGACATCTTACACGATTTGATAGTATTTTTTTTCTTCTTGTTTGCGTTGCTTAGAGTTTTCCGACTTTTTCACATAACACTAAAACTAAAGTTTTCGGACAGAATTAATTTAAATTAATTACGACATTAAATATTAACATCCAAAATATGCGATTTGGGCACCACTTCTGACTTTAAAAATGACATGACGTTTGATAAGATTTAATAATAATTCGTAGTAAGTTTTTTAAATTTTTTTTTTTACTTTATTTTTTTTTATTGTATTCATATTTTTAATTGTCTTGTTTTATTTTGATGTTTATATCTTGTAACTACTAATTATGTATTGTAACACATACTGTATTCTCCGTAACTTTGTTGGGGTCTTCAATACTGTTGTAATTTGGCTCAGTATGAGGGTGGGCCGTCGGCTTTAAGCACTATATGGCGGCCCTCCCAGCTGTTGGCATATGACTCTTGTATTTTTTGCACTTTCTGCTTTTTATGTTCTTTTCTGTTTTTACTTGGTTTTAATAAACATTTACCCGTATGCCCTGAATTGGGGCAGGTCGGGGTAAATATTTTCATATAATTCGTAGTAAGTTCCAATTTTTTTAATGCTTGTTTCCAAAGATGTAATCCAAGATTCACTGCATTATTCAGCTCAGCGTTGAACCGTTATGCTGGAGAAATCCATTGAGTCATAATCGTACCACCTTGTTAAAGTGAACCACTTGTAGTTTAAACAAAGTAGCGGTTAAACAAGGTCAAACAAAATTAGTTTGCACCATTATTGGAATTATCATACTCCAAATTTTCAACTAGTGTATGATAATAACAATTTCATACGTATCGTTAACTATTTATAAAACACTGAGGAAGATCTCTGTTATTTATATAAACTTAAGTTATAACCGGTATAAAACTAATCAAGAAACATGTAATTGTTATTCTATACTGGTGTAAGAAATTAAGTGAATTTGCAGACGATTATCTTTAGAACTACTGGATCGATTTTAATGACATTTGATATGTATATACATTGATACAATACAAAAGAAATAACCATTCAACATGTGTAACAAACATGCATGATCGTGCATCACATTCGTTGAAACAACAAGGTATGAAATTGCCACAGGAGAATTCAGGCCACAGGAAATGATAAACTGCGCCTTATTTCAAGTATGAAATCACACTGCAAGGCCTGTAAGATGGGACCCCACCCCCCATTAACTCATTCATGCTGCTACCGCTGTCATGCGTGTTTATTATAATTCTTGATTGGTTATTTGTTTCGTATTGTATCAATGTGTGTACATGTCAAATTTCAATAAATTCGTCCAGTAGTTCTAGAGATAATCGTCTGCAAATTCTCTTACCTTCTAACACCAATGTGAGATTTTATTTAAAATGAAAGCTTTTTTTCAAAATGAAGTTTTATGATGAACTGGACATTTTGTTTGTGTGTTTGACCAGGCATGGAGGGCATTGCTATAACCATACTGAAATATCTGGATGAAATGGATGACGGCGATAGAATTTCTGAATTACTTGAGGAGATTATAGCTGGATTCATGAGAACTGATTCTATGGAGTTTAAACTGGATGATGCATCCATGATTTTCAACATCAAACAACTGGTAGAAAAATATAGAATGCTCGAACCTTATTTAAGACCATTTTTCAACATTTACTTAGATGCTTTTGGTAAGTCTTTTCACATTTGATACTAACAAAATAGTTTTTTAAGTCTTTCGATTGAAGGCTGTTTTTCTCACACTATCTTTTAGTGAACTATTTTTACATCAGTTGTGTCACAATATTGCTCATAAAAATGGCATCAAATGGAGAAAATATACAATTCTTACAAAAAAAATTTTAATAATGAAAAATTAACCGATTTATTAAAATTTCTGTTAGGAATATAGAATTATTTATCGGTAAACATTTCCATCTAATTAAGGTATAAAATCGTGACTCCTTTGGTAGTTTCTTTAAGATTAAACATATATAATCAATCAAATGACTGTTTAGGAACTTTTGCAACGAAAATGCGGTTATCAAATTATCGTTTTTGCACATTTAACTTCATGACTTTTTCTGACAATTATATACAGCTAACATTCTATAAATATTCTTTTGTATTTTGTTTGTTTCGAATAATACTTGTCGTATACCTAATTCTACCACAACCGGTCATTTGACCGGGAGAACAATGTATTGCTTTATAAGGTTATCGGATCAGAAATGTCGATGTCATGCATGTTCAACGGATTGCATTTGATGAGTTGCCCATTTCTGCAAACACTGTTGCGTAGTGAGTTCAATCAGAATAACAATAAATTCAAATTTCAAGAAAGAACCTAAAGTTTTAGATTGGCATTTTTGTGTCAGAAAGAGTGACAAAAACTAAATGTTTTGGTAAGTATTTTATTTTGATAGCTTTACTTCGCTTCATTTCTAACTAACTGTTAGTTTTTACCCAGAAAAATGTCGAAACATTCCAGACAGCACAAGTTCTTAGAAAAAATAATATTAATTGTAGGAATAATTATAAGAATTATAATTCTTTTATATATTTTTATAATTATAAGAATAATAATATGAATTATAGAATTAATAATAATTAGAATTGCGAAAAATGTACAATGGAACCACCCAGTATTTGTAAAAAATGCGTTGGGCAATGAATTAAAAATTCTTATTCTTTGTGTTTGTAATGCATAAAAACGGGCAATATACAACTTTGCTTAGTTACAATAAAGTTTTTTTTTTAAATTTATTTCCTTCCTAACATCCATATTCCATACATTCAATCAAGAAACATTTGACCGGCTAAGGTAGAAATAGGTATAGATTAAGTGCTGGTAGGTTTAGTGTTAAGAAAGTTTTTTTTTTATCAGTTTAAAATATTTGTTGGTTTCTAAATTTAGCAGTACTGCCTTAAAATCGTCGTTTACAGGTACTTCTTTAGTGTACATCACATCTGAAGATTTTATGAAATTCTTGTTCCAATTGCCTGAAAGGAATCAATTGCTGGAATTGGTGCATCGAGGTGTTTTTTGGAATGCCACCCGCATGGTCCGCCTCCAAGAATTCCACCAGCAAGTACCCACCCTGATGGGAATGCCCCTCAGGTGGACAACTCACGCTGTACTGGGCACCTCCCTCAAGAGTTTCTTCAAACTGACCAGTCGATCAGATATTCTTCTTCAGCCCAGGTAATCCATCATTGAAAGTGTATATTTTAAACGTACAACAATCAAACTCAAACCATATAAGCTGTTATTTTTTTGAAAGTGGAAGCATTTGGTGCTAAAAAGTCGTTTCCTTCTTTCTTTCTCTAACAACCATTGTCACATTCTGATTTCCCAGCGAACTATAGTGTTCAAAACATCTGCAAACATTGGAGAAATAAAGTGACGGAGATTTTTCTAACCGTCCCAATTTTGGGTTTACGACTACTGCTGTTCAACTCCGTAGCCTTGTCATTTTGAACCCAATCCAGAAGACAAGGGAACTCCTGCATCAAGTATTGGGAGAAATGTGCCTTCGTGGAGGACTTATTTTATGGAACTAACCCACACACCGCGTAACCACATTTAAGTTACGCGGACAGGAAAACCTACCACGGTTAGTCTGACGACACGGGGACTCTAACCCATGATCCGTCTACCTCTGAATATATTTCACTTCAGCATTGTGGTCGGTGCGAGCCGGATGCGGAATTCGTATCGACGCATCATGGCTGGGATTTGAACCTGAGTTTACCTCACCGGAAGACGAAACGCTCTCCTTAATTCCACGGCTCGACTTAAACTATTAACACTCAACATACTGCAGTACTGGCACCCTCTGTTGAGGAATAGGAGAAGTATTTTTGCCATCAGTGGATAGTTTATCACCAATCTTTTCATTTTCAACAAATACTGAGAAATTTGAGAATATACAGGTAAACAGGAGGTTGTCGTAAAATACAGGAGTCTTCGTTAAAGAACAGGAGACTTTTCAAGTATGCATTATTCAAATTGATGAATCATTGCCAATATATTTTTAAATTCCTTCAAACTTTAACTCTTGAAAATCTCTGACCACTTTCCAAATGAACTTGTTTGTATTTTCTTTACCTTTCGTTGCTTCAATGATTTAGACGTAAAACAAAAATTTATGTTGTGGGTTATATACACCTGCATGAATATTATATTTTAAAATAATTTTTCATGTTATCCACTTACTGTTTGAGTGTTATTTGCGATTTTTGTTATTCACTGTACTATCTAAATTTATGTTTAATAATATCTAATCACATAATATCTAAATTTAACTATAAAATATTAATGAAACATCATCACCTAAAAAATTTGAAATCTGAAAGGTCCTGTGTGTTCTTTGAAAAATATGCTTTGTAAATGCATAAATTAGCTTTTTCTATGGCTAATTCATCAACAGAAACATGTCTTAGGTATTTTCTTTTTCAAATTAAGTCCCGTTTAAAATGTTTACATATTACACGTAATTGTTTTTGGAAACCAGCTTACTACGTTCATAATTCCTGTTCCTAATATTCTCTTATTAGAAAAACACAAGAAAAATTTTTAGCAAAAATAAATTTTGTGATAGCACCTTTCTCAAAATAATGTTGTTGTTGTTTCTAATGACACTTGAACAGGTCAAGCTCAACAGCCATTTGCGCATTAAGTCAGGAATGTGCGGCTTTCGTTTGTTAAGAGAGCACTACAAGTGTGAAAGTAACTCTTGGCTCACAACCCAATGGATAGATGGCATCACTACTCATTCGTGAAGCCACTTTAATTTAGACACAGATCTGAAGGGGAAGGAAATTTTCTCCAGATCCCTGTACTCATGGTACTGCTCAGAGACCGATCACAGAGATTCCGCAGATCTTACGAGCAGGTATATCGTATGTACTCTGTGGGTTTTAGAAAAGTTAAGGATCGAACTCAGGCTCCTCCGCAAAGGTGTTAAATTCTCTAGCCACTGGACTCTACCACGGCTCCTTCCAAATAGTAACAGATGGTAGTCATATTTCAATTATTAATACTAAAGGAAGCTTTTATAAGTTGATGTAAAAAATTTATGTTTTTTCATCTTCTAGTGTGCAATAATTTTTGTGAGCAAATTCATATTTGATAAAGTTCATTATTTTTTTACTTTTATTCATTTTTGGTTTTGAAATTTGAACATTATGTATTATGTAAATGTTTCGGCAAATTTATTGGTTTAGTATGCAGTAGCTTTAATTAAGTTATGAAATTGTTTACATTTTTAATCTATGCATGTGCTCACGTATAATTATTTTTCAAAAAAGTAATAATAATAATAATAATAATATATATATATATTCTATCCAACTTGTAACTTTCATCTAACTTATTCACAAAACTTTTTCAAAAGTAAATGTGCTTGAATAAATTACGTTTCATGTTTATAGAGTACCTTTTTTCTAATCGAATATTTATTATTTCTCAGCTTCGCCCTGACATATGTCAACCGGATGGTGCTGGATAGTTTCAGCCGGATCGGAGTTCAAACGAACCACTCTATCTACTCATCGATTCGTTTCATGGCCAATCTCCAATTAGACCAGAACAAAATGACACTGACAGTAGAGAAGCCATTGGAACCAAAAACAATACTTCTCAGTTCGTAAGTTCACAAGTTCACATGTTTCTTCACTATTTCTGTAGAAATATCTATGAATCTTGAAATTTCAATAATATCATGATTTATAATATCTTGAAATTTAAATTTTTTTTCTGCCTAACTTTCATTTTAGAACGAAGAAAGAACACGAAATAAAAATATTTATATAAATTGAATATACAAAAAGGACAAAAGCCAAAACCTAACTATTTAAGTAAAATTTTTAACAATGTTATTAAAGATGGTTTTTCTTGGAATATAACTAATAATCAACCGATTTTAGAAATTATTAAAACATAATAAAATTAATTCTATTGCGACTTTTGATTTCCAAGATCTTTTCAATAGCATTTCCCTTTCTAAACTAAAAGATGTCCTTCTGATTTATTTCTATGATTTTACAAATATCAATAATTGCGACTTTGATTATTGGGAAATTCTAATTAATTTTTGTCTCTTTAATAATTATCTTTATAACGGATATTTTTCATCAAATTCATGGAATACCACAAGGATCTAATTTTTCATCTCTCTTAGCTAACTTTTTGCATTATGAAAAAAATTATACTCTTAGTATTAAATTTGTTTTACGATTTATTGATCATTTGATTATCTTTAATTTTCAAGATTATACTATTTTATAAAATAATATTTACCCCGAGGAATTAATCTTGCTTCGTAATCATGATGACAATATTAATCTCAATTTTTTGAATTTGGGTTTTATAAAAGAGGAAAATATCTGCGTTGTTGATTTATACGATAAAAGAAATGATTTTAATTTTAATATAAATAAACTAATTACTTGGAATTCTAATGTTTCTAAGAACATCTATTTAAATCCCATTTTTAATAAAATGAATAGAATTAAAGGAATATGCAGTAATGTTTATTTATCCAAAAGACAAACTGTTTCAAAATTTGATAAAAAATGATGGATACCCAAGCAAAGTAATTAAATTCTATATAAATTCTTTGAGTTAATTGTATATTATTGTACATAAATTTACTAAAGAACCTTTTTGTTAATTTATATAATTTTTGCCATGCGCAAATCCATTTTGGGCGAATCTGTGGCCAAAATTATATGCAAAACAGGCAATTCATGTTTCTTTCTCTTTTCCATTTTATTTTATTTTTTCTTAAATAAAATTTAACTTTCTGAAATTATTAATTTTCTAAAATTATTAATTTTCTAAAATTAACAATTTTCTAAAATTATTAATTTTCAACTTCTTTGAATTATCCAGTATAATATTATCGTGCTCACATCCATTTTTGGGCTCATCCTTGGTAACTAACAAATCAAAAGCACAGTACTGCACTAAGAACGCACTATAAAACAAAACTACTCTATTTACGCTTTTACCTCAATTTGCGCTTCTGTTTTCATATTTTGTAATTTGGCAATCTTGTTACGAAAATATTTCAAATCATTCTTGAAACATTTCCCGTTCATGTAAGTTCATTTGAATTCGCTTTATAGTCTTCATTTTATGTTTTATTCTGTTTTTTCTTTACTGTTTATTTTCTGTTTTAACGTGATATTTTTACTTAATGCGTTCTATTTCATTTATTATAATTTTTTGTAAGTGCTCCTCACACTATTGTATTGATATATTTTGCTTTGGCTATATAGATACAATATTAGAAAGCACTCCTTTTTGCTAACATAGTCATGTGAGCTGATGAAAACATGTCTTTTATTTTATTAATTTACCTTGCTCCAAGATCTAATGCTATAATACTGAAAGAACTTTTTTTTAAAAAAAGTTAATAAATAGCATTGCTGTTAGCATTTTAAAATGACTTTGCACTAGCATTGACTGTTTTGTATAGTTAAAAAATTCAGTTGAACTTCAAAATTTCATGTTTCTGGCTTGTTCCAAACAATGTTTCCAATACAAACTAGCTTCAAAACTTTCCATACATTTTTCAATATCCAATTTTTTTATCTCAACCGGTGTAAGCATTTCTAGAATATACGCAGAGGGTATTATTTACAAAAACTTCCTTTAAAAAATATTTTCTGTCAATAATTTGTTTGTCCCAAGAAAATCTGTCATTTTCCTGGCTACTTTTATTTAGTGGTTTATAACCGAAATAGATAGAGCCAGCAATCAATATCTTATGTTGATAGATTGATTAGATACCCTCCTATGTGAACATGTCTTGTTGCATGAATAAAGAACCAATTTTCTGGTTCAAAATCTATTTCAAAAAATTTTTCAAGGTGAGTTGGTTTTTGTGTTGTCATTTTCCTGGCTTCTTGAAATCATTAATAAAATGAACTACATAGATTTATCTGAGTTATTTTAGGAAATCCTGTTGTTTTCTGCAGAATATAAACGTCTTAGGCCAAAATATTAAATTAAAGTAAAGTTTTTTGTTATAAAATGGCGAATTTGTCATTTTCCTGGCTTATGAATGCCAGGACATTGAAGTGTTATCAGAAATTTTTTTTAACCGCTTTTTTTAACTGTAAGGAGGGGAAGCAAATATTAACCTAATACCAAGTTTAAAATGATTGTAATAAGCTTGGGTGTAATAAAAGTTATTTATTTATTTAATGATTGATTATTATATACAATTTTATTCTGTACATATCAGCAGCAAAATTTTTTTTTGATTATTTCTTCAGTGGATAAAAAGAATTAATTTAAGCAATTTATGGTCCATTTAACATAAGGGCTTAAGTTCAGTTACTTACTATTAACTTAAAATGACTGTTTTTTAAACTTCTAAGCTAATATGTCATTTTACTGGCATTCGAGATTTGGTGAATTTCTATTTTATTTTTTTTCTCGAGCAAATGTCAATAAACTACACTGCTGTGTATGAGATATTAATAAGTGTGACTAAGGAAGTATACAAAAAAAAATTCAGATTATTTTAAAGATTTTAAATTTGAAGAAATTTTTTGGATATATATATATTGATAAGTAGGCAAAAGGGGAAAAAATATTGTTCCAGTCGTCTTGCATCGAGGGTGAAAGAAGTTGGGTTCAAATTAATAGAAGATACTTAAAATAAATTTTAAAAACATGAAAATGCGATCCATACGATTAAAATGCAACCATCGTATTTTCTTTTTCAGCCAAACCAAAGAGTTGTTGAAGATGGGTGGTGATGAAGATTTCTCTACCCGAGAAAGCAGCTCGTGGTGTACGCCTGATTATGCGAGTTCTCTATTCGGAATGGAACTCTGCTCGGAGCATTCATCGTTTGTACAGATTCCTCGATCAAACCGTACCCTATGGCAACTCAGTATTGGATCCACCAACAAGTAAAAATAAAATCCTTTTCTTCACCATTTTTTCTTTAATGCATACGGTGTGTGATATGTAAATACACTAGAAAATTCCACAAGGATTTGAATATTCCACGCTAGCAGAATATTCCACTTCATTTATTTATTTATTTTTTTTTCCCTTGATCACTCGGGATAGTAAACTAATGGTAAATTAAATGTTTTTTTGTACAAAAAAGAATTAAAATTTCAACTTAAAACTTACGTTTCGTTTTAGTTCCTTGTATTTATTGACGAAATAAAAAATTTGTTGATTTTTTGATAAGAGAAACGGTTAAACATTGATATATATATATAAAAATAAATCAACAGANTTCGGTTTTTTGGTTTTCCGGTTTTCTGATTTCCGGATAACGGGTTCTGTACTGTAATAATAATAATAATAAGCTGCTGTGATTGGAAGATTGCCAAGTTTTGTAGCTGGATTGTGGGACTGCGTTTTGTGCTTATTTTATATAAGATGGTTGCTGAATCTACACAGAAAAAATAATGGCGTATCACTTCACTGGTGTTCGGAAAGTATCATTTTGTGTTGTTCTTCGTTCGTTCCGAAGACTCATAGTTAAATTTTTTTCCCTTGATCACTCGGGATAGTAAACTGATGGTAAATTGAATGTTTTTTTGTACAAAAAAGAATTAAAATTTCAACTTAAAACTTACGTTTCGTTTTAGTTCCTTGTATTTATTGACGAAATAAAAAATATGTTGATTTTTTTATAAGAGAAGCGGTTAAACATAGATATATATATAAAAATAAATCAACAGATATAACGTGATTTTTCGAAACTCTCATGAGAAGGTAGTTACAGAATAAATCAGGCTGGAGAACAGACAATTTTTCAAGGATCCATTCTAAATTGTTTTTGAGTGGCAGTGCATCACCATCATGTTCTTTGTGTCAATCCATCCGTTGAATATTTTCGAAAAAATTATCTACCAGATGCCCTGAAAAGGATTTTAAGGTCTTCGTGAAAGGGTGTTTGACAACAATCGACGGATGGTACAACACGTATTTTACATATGGCTGTCAATTTTCCTCATAACACTGCATTTCTACTTATGCCTATAAATAAGTAAACTATAGGTAACTAAACTGTTAAAACATACATATTCACATGTTACTTAATGTATCCAAAAATAAATTTAATTTCAAACAGTTAACTAGTTTCAAAAAAAGGAATAAAACATTTTCTTACTACCAATGTTCAGTATTCCAGGAAATAAGAGAGTACTATACTAACTCGAAATTTTTTTAGTTCGATTTTGTGAACCAAGGGGTGTACCAGTGGAACGATCCGGTTCAACGTTCTAGTATATTTTAGTGATTGCAAACGTTGTTTCATATGACTAAGTTTCTCTTAAAAATCTTAACTCATTTTACTAAACAACATTTTTTTTTGGTATAATGAGGTGAATCGGGTTCGAATCCCAGCAATGGCTGGTCGAATCGAATTCCGCATCCAGCTTGCACCAACCACAGTGCTGACGTAAAATATCACGTAAAATATGTTCAGTAGTAGTTAGAGTCCCCTTGCCGTCAGGCTAACCGTGGGATGTTTTCGGGGTCTTCCTCTCCATGTAACGCAAATGTGGGTTAGTTGCATCAAAAAGTCCTCCATGAGGGCAAATATTTAGTCCAATACTTGATCCAGGAGTTTCCTTGTCTTCTGGATCGGGTTCAAAATGACAAGGTTACGGAGTTAAACATTAATAGTCGTGAACCCAAAAAAACTGGGTCGGCTGTTCAACGATGGTTATAATATAAAATATATAAATAAAACCCTAATAATTTCTAAACTATTAATCCGATCGTCTCGAGATTGGTCTAATTCAAATCAGCGTACTTCTGAAAATATGCCTTTTTACACTGGTGTGCAAAACTTAAGCTACAAGTGCGTTTTTTGTCATAACTATGCATGAAATCATCCGATTGACATGAAATTTGAATATGATGTACATTATTTAGTACTTAAACGATGATAAAAGAATAATGGCGCAAAAATGAATATAAAGCTCAAAGTAGGGTATGGAACAAAAAAAAAAGCTTTATTTGACATATAGTGGCGTTACACATGATTGTCTGAAGAAGCGTAAGTACAACTGGCAGATGTTCCCTAGTATGGGATATGCCCCCCTCTTACTGTAATTGCATCGTCTTTCCATGCTAAACACCAGATTATCCAGGAGTTCTTGGGGTAAACGTCTCCATTCCTCCTTTAACGCATCTTTCAGCTGATGGGTGTTACCAGGAGGATACTGTCNCGTCTCTCCATGCTAAGCACCAGTATATCCAGGAGTTCTTAGGGTAAACGTCTCCATTCCTCCTTTAACGCATCTTTCAGCAGGATACTGTCGTGTCGCAAGACGTCTCCCTAATGCATCCCAGACATGCTCTATGGAATTTAGATCTGGAGAGTAAGCTGACAAATCCATTCGTGTGATATCTTCACTTTCCAGTAGCTCTTGAACATTAGCAGTACAAAACGACTCCATTGATGAGGTGTCCAGGTTTCGTGTTCTCTGCACCACTCTAAACGGTGCCGCCGATGGTTAACTTTTAAAGGTATGCAGCGTTCAGGACGTCTAGCAAATAAGCCACCTTTGTGGCGGCGCACAGTTGCTGAGATATGGCGCTCGCTGACTGAAAACGGTTTCTTTTCGCCTGGAGGACAATGTAACGGTCATCTCTTGGTGTTGTTTTCCTTGGACGGCCACCACCAACCTTCCGAACAGCTGTACCAGTAGTTTTAAAGGCATTCCAAGCACGAGAAACAACACTTTTGTTGATCCCGAACTCTT